>NC_059378.1:30609141-30821641 GCF_019703515.2 Myxocyprinus asiaticus
CTCTCGCGTTTCCCCCAGTGAGCCTACTTGCACAGACCCTGAGGAAGGACCTTCTTTCTCAGGGACGGGGCACCATCTGGCACCTGCAACCAGACCTCTGGAATCTCCATGTCTGGCCCCAGGACGGGATGCGAAAGACTCAAGTGGCCTACCACCCACGGTGGTAGACACGATCGCTCAGGCTAGGGCCCCCTCTACGAGGCGCCTGTATGCCTTGAAGTGGTGTCTGTTCACTAAGTGGTGTTCTTCCTGACGCGAAGACCCCCAGAGATGCGCAGTCGGATCGGTGCTTTCCTTCCTGCAGGAGAGGTTGTAAGGGCAGCTGTCCCCCTCCACCTTGAAGGTGTATGTAGCCGCTATAGCAGCACACCACAACACAGTGGACGGTAAGTCCTTAGGGAAGCACGACCTGATCATCAGGTTCCTGAGAGTCGCCAGGAGGTTGAATCCCTTCAGACCGCACCTCATTCCCTTATGAGACCTCTCTGTAGTTCTTCAGGGTCTATGGAGAGCCCCCTTTGATCCCCTGCAGTCAGTTGAGCTTAAGGCACTCTCTTTAAAGACTACCCTCCAGACTGCGCTCACTTCCATCAAGAGGGTAGGAGACCTGCAAGTGTTCTCTGTCAGCAAAACGTGCCTGGAGTTCAGTCCGGGCTACTCTCAAGTGATCCTGAGACCCCGACCAGGCTATGTGCCCAAGGTTCCCACGACCCCTTTTAGGGACCGGGTGGTGAACCTGCAAGCGCTGCCTCAAGAGGAGGCAGACCCAGCCCTGATGTTGCTGTGTCCGGTGCGCGCTTTACGCATCTATTTGGACCGCACGCAGTGCTTTAGAGTCTCTGAGCAGCTCTTTGTCTGCTTTGGTGGACAGCGGAAAGGAAGCGCCCACTGGCTCACTGACACCATAGTAATGGCATATCACGCACAGGACGTGCCGCCCCCGGCAGGGGTACGAGCCCATTCTACCAGGAGTGTGGCGGCCTCCTGGGCCTTGACCAGTGGCGCCACTCTAACAGACATTTGCAGAGCAGCGGGCTGGGCAACACCCAACATTTTTGCAAGATTCCACAATCTCCGGGTGGAACCGGTTTCGTCCCGTGTAGTGGCAGGCACAAGCAGGTAAGTCCGGGACAGCTGGCCGGGTGTATCACAAACTGTGTTCCCTGGGACACCCCCCCCCGACGTAGACCTGGTGGCCCCAGTCAGTTAACTCTTTTTTTTTTGGGGAGAGGAAAAAAGAGAGGATAAGAGGCCACAACTGGGCTAGCCTTTCTCTATCTTTTGGGCAGTTGACTTGTCCCGTTCGACACTCATAACAGCATTGGGGGAGGTTACGTGCCGCCCTGGTGTGCTGGCTATGAGACACACAGTGGTCTACCCATCACACACCACCAGTTCACGTAACACAGTTCAGCCAGTTGTGGCGTTTCGTATAGGGACCCCTAGTGTCACTACATTGACACGACGTCGAGTGAGTGACAGATAGGGAACATCCTGGTTACTTGCGTAACCTCCGTTCCCTGATGGAGGGAACGAGACGTTGTGTCCCTCCTGCCACAGTGCTGGACTACCCGCTGAAATGGCCAGGACCTTGTCTCGGCTCCTCAGCACAAAACCTGAATGAGTGGTTGCATACCAGCTCCTTTTATACCTGTATGTTCGGGGGAGTGGTATGCAAATACCACTGGCCAGTTTTCATTGGCCTTTTATCAAAGACCAGAGGTGTTTCAGGCTCCCAAGAGTGACCCCTAGTGTCACTACATCGACACAACATCTCGTTCCCTCCATCAGGGAACGGAGGTTACGCAAGTAACCAGGACATTAAGTAAAATTTTAATAAACGATCTGCTTCTGAGTGAAAACCGGCAGCATTAAATCTGTATTAATGCACCATATCTAACAGTAATACAGTAAAGACTTGGAAACAACTGAGAAAAGTACTTTTTACATCTAATAATGTTTTCCTTGTACCTAGATTAGCCATGCATGTATTTGTAGTAATTATACATTAAAAAGGCCTTCATTCACAGAATACGACATCCACAACAAACAATTAGGCAAAGAAATATGTGATGCAGCAGTTTCCTTCAGGTTCAAAGCACATGTTTCATTTTTCAGGCAACCTAAAAACTTATTGTGTTACTGTGTTCACAAAATAAAAATAATATACTTTCCAAAAATATACTGTGATAACCAGTTTTCACTCCAGAACAATTGAAAATCACTTTTTCAGTTACGTTCTGCTAAAAACATTTCGTTTTCGTTCCTTGAACCGTTTTTAGTTCCTGGTAACATCTAACTTTTTAAGGACTGTTAGGTCAGCTAACCTTAGGTTTGGTTTACTGTTCAAGCCGGTCTTTTTGCCACCACTTCCGAATGTGACATAGGCGGTGATGTTGCCAAAGTATTGGACTATTGTGTTCACTTGTTAACCCCAAAGCTATAGCAAATATATTATAATATTGGAATTTTAGTTTGGAGGATAGAATTCATGAAAACAATTCTATTAAGTCTTTAACGCTATTTATCTTACGTATGTTTTTAAAGGTACAAACAAAATCACATTTCACACCAAGCATAGTCTTCAGAATAAGCACAGAATAACTGTCAGTTAGTGTCTGTCTTACATTAACAGACATTCTACCTTAGACATTTGATGGCTTCCTCTCACTTCGAGGAAAAGACCAAAATGCAAGTCCTTTTTCACTACAAATCCTGACATCTGCAGTCTCCTTGTGAGAAAAGTTAAACCATTATTTTTATAGGACAGTTAAGAGGTACCAGAAGTTGAAGGAGAGAGGGGGTTTGGATTTGGATATGACCCAGGCCAGACTTGAACCTGGGTCCCCATGAGCTTACATGTCATAAGCACTACCCACTGCTCTGACAGCAACCTAGTTTTCATTTCACAGTGCTTGCAAGGTGCACACCTTTTAAATTCCTCAAAAATTAAAAACTTTCTCATTAGTGTTATTTGCATAATGCTGATTGGTCTTTCTTACATCTATTTGCATTCTGAATTTTGACTGGTCCTTATTCCTCTATTTAAGCTTATAGCTGCTTTTACACTGCAAAGACTTTGTTGCATTGTGTTTCTGCTGGGTGTAATCTAATTACAAAGCAATTAATTACTGTAGTCCAATTACTGTTAGTACAAAAGGTTTTTAAATTCTTATAATCAGATAATAGTTATTCACTTTTAATTAGTTAATTACTTGTAATTACTTGGGTTGTTCATATTTGTAAAATACAAAATATGTAGAATACATTTAAAACATGATGTATGTACATCTGTTAGTATTTTTTTACAGTGAAAAACAAAAGCTTTTCTGAAAATTTCTTTTTTTCACAAAACAACTTTGCTGGTTCGGTAGTACATTTGTTTGTTGTAATCTTTAGTTACAAATGTAGGTGAATTGGTTGGTTTCAATACATAAGCATATAACACAAATTATGTAATCATTAGTTAATGGCTGTGAGTGAAGCCCACCCCCCAACATCACCAAAGATGTAAAACGCTGCAAATGTTGACCCTTGGCCCTATTTCTGAACTGGACCAAGATTGCTAAATGGCCTTTTGACCCAGGAAGCCTTTTCAGGTTGCCTAGGAAATCTCAAATTTAGCTATGATTGACAGTTCCATGTTCTTTATGCAAAGTGGGGGAGGCATGCTCCCCTCTGTAGGTGGACAATGATAATAGACAGCATAGGGCTCTTGAACATTCTTTTCTCAAGCCTTTAAGCAAGGTAGAGGTGTTTGTCTTTTTATTTTCTTTGTTTGTGCGGAGGACATGGATCAAACTCTGAGCTAGGTTTTGTTGGTTGACATTTGCTCTACAATATGGGTCAAATTTAACTTTTCTTGTACAATCTTTCATTAATGTCCACACTTATCTGTCTCTTTTATTTGTGCTCAAACACTTACTGCACAACCATAATTTAAAATTAAAATAATTAAATTGATTAGGTAATATCACTTTGATTATTCATTATTTTGAATATTATTCTGTCTTTCTAGCAAGTCAGTCCACTGTCGGCCATCTTTGGAATGCTCTCGGGAGGCTATTTCCATTCATTACAGTGTAACGCCTATTTACTTGAATGGGGAAACACCAAAATCTCATAAACGGTTGATCAAGATTACGATCAAAGAACATATTTCAAATCGGCAATAAAATCTGACAGCACTGGAATCATAAATTGTGCTTTGCTACCTCAGATAATGATAAAAAACAAAATTTTCCCAACTTGCATAGCTAATGTGCATGCATGTTCTAGAGTTAATTGACAGGTGATATCTGTATCTAATAGGTGATTGGCTCTTTTACCTGTAAGGCAGGACTTCCTTTCTACATCCGTTGACCACTGGGGCGTTCCAATTTCTCCCATTCATTTTTATAGAAGTGGCTGTCTCTGCTAAATAGTCTCAGTATTTACACAGATTGAGACCATATTCTATCTGTGTATGTCCCATTTGACAGCATTACATCAGGAAAATAGATCCACACATTATTTCACCAAATCCAAGCTCTGAATTTAGCTCTGTGTGACACAACATCAGGGTTCAGGTATGGAAAGGAGGAGACGGGGAGCAGTGACACGCTTCAGGTCAGGCTTTTATTCTCTTTGCCTTCGGGTGCAGCAGATGAGAGAGAAAGACAACCAATTGTGCTGTGGATCACCTCAAATTTGAATGGCTGAAGTGCCAGGTACGAACGGGTGATCTGCACATTGGTATCCTTCATGTGGTGGAGCCACTAGAGTGAGGCGTGATCTGAACAGAGGGTGAAGGCCTGCCCTAGCAGGTAGAAACGGAGAGTGAGGATGGCCCACTTAATCGCCAGACACTCCTCCTCCACGGGGCTGTACTTAGTTTCCCTCAGTGAGCGTTTACGACCAATGTACAGCACCGGCCGCTCCCCCCTCCCCACCTCCTGCGAGAGCACTGCCCCTAGCCCTCTGTCAGATGCATCCGTCTGCAAAATAAAGGGGAGAGAGAAGTTTGGAGCATGTAAGAGTGGTCCCCCACAAAGTGCAGATTTTATTTTTAGAAAAGCTTGTTGGCACAGCTCTGTCCACTGGACCAGATCAGGAGCCCCCTTTCTAGTGAGATCAGTCAGGGGACTGGTGAAATCAGAGTAACTAGGCACAAACCTTCGTTAGTAGCCAACCAACCCCAGAAACTGTCTCACCTCCTTTTTGGTCTTGGGCAGGCCGCGATCACTGCAGTTTTGTTAACTTGGGGTCGCACCTGCCCATGACCCAAGTGGAACCCCAGATACCGAACTTCCACCCGCCCAATTGCGCACTTCTTCGGGTTGGCCGTGAGCACCGCCTGTCGCAGCGACCTCAGGACAGCTCTCAGATGCTGCATGTGCCGCTGCCAGTCATTACTATAAATGATGATATCATCTAAATAAGTGGCGGCATATGCTGTATTTGGCTTTAGAACTTTATCCATGAGATGCTGGAATGTGGCGGGGGCCCCGAACAAACCGAATGGAAGAGTCACAAATTGGTGTAAACTGAACGGTGTGGAAAATGCAGTTTTTTTCTGGGGAGATTGGAGTTAAGGGGACCTGCCAATAACCCTTTGTTAAATCCAGTGTCGAATAAAATTGAGCCGTGCTCAACCGATCGAGCAATTCATCAGTCCGTGGCAAGGGTCTTGATCTCCCAGTGGTGAGGATTCCATGACGACGTATCTCCTTGAATTTCTCCCGGGTTTCAGCACCAGTGTGACACAACATCAGGGTTCGGGTGTGTAAAGGAGGAGACGGGGAGCAGTGACACGCTGCAGGTCAGGCTTTTATTCTCTTTGCCTTCAGGTGCAGCAGATGCACTCTTTTCAGACTTTTCACTCAGTTCAGTAATTCACTCTCAAAATAAAAATATGCTTTTAAGGGCTCTCTCCACCATCACTGTAATGAGTAACAGCTGTTAGAAATTATGCCAACCAGCTTGACCAGCCACACCTCTCCCGCAAATAGACACACGCCCACGCCCCCATCCCCACACTAAAATACAATATTAGACTTAAAGCATCATCTACAGTATGGATAGGACCAAACATTGTTTAAGTATACCAAAAACAGCAACAGATTTGAGACTGCAAACCAAACCGCACGGAAAGCATACCTCTGGAAAACTAGTGTCAAAATAATACTTGAATTTAAGATATCCATTTTTACATATCAAACCAAATTACACTTCAAAAATACTATAAAAATAGTTCAGTGTGATGAAAAGTTGTTGGCACTAGTCTATACAAAGTTTTTTTTGTTTTTTTTTCACGGGTAAAGGCCTGTAAAGGTAAAAATTCCACTATCTGTGTAGTGTTTCTTCAAAACAAATAGCATATTTCAGCTATGAAAACTGGAAGGTTGTTGGTTTGTTTCCCACAAGGATCGAGCCATGAGCCAAGACCCTTAACCTACATGCCCTTAATTAGGGCAGAAAATATTTTGCTGTCATGATTTGGCCTATGACTGTATTTCAGTTTTATTCTACATCTGATTTATAAATTGTTTTCCTGTTTTGTGATATAAACCAAACAATAAACTTTATGTTTAGCAGAAATAATATTGAATGTAACAGTTGTAATCTGTAATATTTGTTAGCTTTGTGAAGGTAACAAATCAGCTGTCATCAACAAATACTGCTGCGTGAAAACACAATAGTCTAGTCTAGTAAACCACTCTGCACTGCTTAAAAGGCCAGCTTGGACCAGCAAGAAATACCAGGCTGGTTTATACTTGTTAGTGATGGTTTGGTGCAGGCCTATCTGATGGACCAGCATAGCCATGTTTTCCACCATCAAAACTTAACTGGTGACACTGGTCAAATAGCATCTAGGTCTTTCTGGTGAAGCTGGGCAATCAAGAAAGTCTTTCTGGTTAAGCTAGTTCAGCTACTTGGCGAGGACACCAGCATCCTATGCTGAGGACCAACATCTAAAACATAATGTGTGATAGTGACCAGCAATGTTGTTTTAAGCAGGCTAAGTATAATCTATAGAAGTCCATAGAGGACCTGAAACACAGTAGACTGAACTGTTAAGCTGACATCATGGGATTGAAATTTACTGGTATTTCTAGACTAAGCTGTCCATCATATAGTTCTTGGATTGCTAGTGGCACTAATACATGGTGTGCCTCTTTCACAATTTTATAAACATTTTCAACGATTAACAAACTTTCATTTTGTTCCCTTTAGCTGAACCTCTGGTGCAGGTGGATGGAAAACCCAGCTGTTGTTTCTTCAAGTTCAGCCCAAAGCTCATGTTCACCAAGGTCCTAAAAGCCCAGCTGTGGGTGTACCTGCGGCCACTGCAGCAGACCACCACTGTATACCTACAGATCCTTCGCCTGAAACCTGTCACCGAGCAGGGGAGTCGACACATCCGCATCCGCTCACTCAAAATTGAGCTCAACTCTCAGTCGGGTCATTGGCAGAGCATTGATTTCAAACATGTCTTGCAGAACTGGTTCAAGCAGCCAAACTCAAACTGGGGCATTGATATAAATGCCTTTGATGAGAGTGGCAACGACCTGGCTGTGACATCCCTGCGGCCTGGAGAAGAGGGGCTGGTAAGGACCCTTAGACCTGCTAGATGGTACATGACCAACATAAAACAGTAACAGTCCCATTCAAAAGTTTCCAGTCACTGACATTTTTAGCTTTTTGTTTTCGAAAGAAATTTATATTTTATTCACCAAAGGTTGCATGTAATTGGTTTAAAATGACAGTAAAGACATTTATAATGTTACAAAAGACTCAAAAGAATGATTTTTTTAAAGCTACTTTTAATTGTGAAACTGTGTATTGTGAAAACCGCTATACAAATAAAAATTACTTAATACTTCCAGCAATGAAAGCTTTGCAGAGCTTAGACATTCTAGCAGTCAGCTTATTATCTGATTTAAGATTTTTTCAGGATGTGTTCTTCTGATTGGCTTGTAGGGCACTCCCGTACCCTATTTGTAGGACACAATACTCCAGTCCATAATACTATTTTCTATTCGTTTTCCAATCTGTATATTTCAAATCTTTTGCTTGTTTGAACATTTCCTTCTTATTCACCAGTTTCTGGCTTTTTCTTTGAAACTCATCCCAGAGTCTTTTCTTGACTGTTTCAGATAAAACTGGTGTTTACTGCCAGTTTAGGACCTGTGAGGCATTTGTTTCTCAAACTAGAATCTCTAATGTGCTTGTCAACTTTTCTCTCTGTTGTGATTAGATCCAGTTTGATTTCTTCCTTCTATACAGTAGTGCATAGAACAACCTTCATCTCTCAAAAGAACAAAAGACTGATGAGTTTCTAGAGAAAAGCCATCTTTTTGGCAATTTTTGAGACAAAAATGTAACTTTAGAAATGCGAGTGTACTCAATAATTCAACAACTGACAAGAAACATATTCATAATTCACCCAAACACCTTGTCATCATTTACTCACCTTTATGTCATTCCAACCCAACACTGTTTTCTTTCTTCCATGAAACACAAAAGGATATCAGTTAATAGCTTAATGTCTGAGCTCTGTCTTCCAAACAAGGAGAGTGAAAGGTGACTGCCAAGTACTGTAAAGTATCCTAAAAGTAGTACCCATATGACTTATGGAATTTATTCTAAGTCTTCTGAAGACATACGATAGCTTTGTATTATAGCTTTGAACAGACTGAAATTCAAAAGTAATTATTCATAATTCCCATCAGGCACAGTTCTCAAATTCCATCGCACACAATCTGATTAGAGGTGGACACAAGAGACGCATTTTAGACACAAGTTATTTCCAGGTGTAAGCACTGGCTGACCACTTGTGATCGGATTACCTGAGACGGATGTTAATATCAGGTGTAAACATGGTCAAAGTGTTGATGAAACCTGATGGAAATAAGGTGTTTTAAAGAAAGTTTAGCCGAAACAATCATTTATTTAAGCATTCAGCTTTTCCTTTTTTGGTCCCAGCTGCTTGACACATTTCTGTATGTCCTCCCTTCCCCTGATCTCCAGCAGCCGTTCCTGGAAGTGAAAGTTCTTGAAACAACCAAGCGCTCACGGAGGAACCTTGGTCTGGACTGTGATGAGCACTCCACAGAATCCCGCTGTTGTCGCTACCCGCTTACAGTGGACTTTGAAGCGTTTGGCTGGGACTGGATCATTGCACCCAAACGGTACAAGGCGAACTACTGCTCAGGCCAGTGTGAGTACATGTTCATGCAGAAGTACCCACATACCCATCTGGTGCAGCACGCCAATCCCAGAGGCTCCGCAGGGCCATGCTGCACCCCCACCAAGATGTCGCCAATAAACATGCTCTACTTCAATGACAAACAGCAGATCATTCATGGCAAAATCCCAGGAATGGTGGTGGACCGTTGTGGCTGTTCATAGAATTGTGCTTGATATGGTTTTACTTTGGGATGGAGGGTGGGTGTCAGGGGTGCAGTCTACATTGCCCTAGAATCTCCAAGCCTCTGCAGTTTCCTCATATTTTACTTTGATTCCTTGGAATCAGTAATATATCATGTACAGAGCATATCAGTAGAACTCTCTCAAGTCCAGGATAAATACTGATAGGAATTGTTGCTTTATCGTCATAATCTAAATTTTTGCCCTAACCAGCCACAAGTATGACACAAAACAAGACATCATGGTCACTTGCTTTCTATTTTTGATGCATTGTGCTGGATAGCTCTAGCCAACAGTGAAATGTCATTAGACAAAATTCCCACTCCACATGAAATATAATTTGATGTTTGTTGTTTTATTCTGTATTCCGCTTTCATGGAGGACTGAAAGAAATTAATTGACACAGGAATCTTGTTGAATCGTGCCTGGTTAGGACACAGTCCTAATGGAAGATTATATAAAAATGTAAAGCAAGAGAGAACATAAAACAAAACACTAATTATTTAATCTGTGGAGCTACCATTTAGGGAAGTATATCATTATTATACATTTTTTTATTATTATTATTTTCTTCTTTTAGTTGTGAGAGAGATTTTGACATTGACTCCAAAGTGTTTAAGCCAGGATCCTAAGACTTATTCTAGTTTCTCAACATTTGTCTTTACATTCTACCCTCTGGGGGAAAAAAAGTGTTGTTAAAAAATGGCAGCTTGAGACCATATGTAATCTAGAAATTTATACGATATTGTCAACATTAAAAACAATGCTAAAGTGTCTACAGTATATATCCTTGATAAATGCATAAAAATGTCATGCAATGAAGAAATCATGACAGAAGATCCAAATACCCAGCCCCCTCCAATTATGCCGCTACCACTGTGGTGTGACATTCCCAATAGTCTGGAAAACCTTTAATGACCACTTTGATCCTCTTTTCACTCATGATCTTGTAAACATTTAAAGAAAAAAAGACAAGAAAGGAGAGGGTTTTTATTTTTAGTACTTTTTCAGGAGAACAGGAACATGCCCCAGCTTTTACACACATAAACTTAAGATGTAGAGCACTATTCATATGTTTCAGCATCTGCAATTGACAAAATCATTATTACAGAGAGAGGCATTTAAATAACACAACTTATTTATTAAAAAAGGAACACAGCAATAAAAGAAAAGGGGAAATGCATATCTAGAGGGTCACATGCATGATTTCATGTTAATCTGTGCAAGAGATAATACCTTTCAACCTTTAGTAGGATTTAGAATGATTTACAAAATGATAGAAAAATCTGTTCTTATTCAGGAATTTCTTTCCAGCTAATATAAATCAACATCAAGTCACAGTGAAAGGGAAACCAAAATACATTGACTTCATGGATATATTCAGCTGCACAGTGACAGATACAAATGTTCTCATGCTGGCACAGAATCATTCATTTACACCAATGGAAAAGAATAGATGAAAATCACAACAGTAACTGTGTATGCTATGTACATAAGACTTTATTTTAATCAATGTTTGTAATTTAGAGAATAGTCATTTCATTTAATGTTTGTTGTGCTTAATCAAAATTTCAGCCCCTTACCAAGCTTTAAACAGTGAACTTTGAAAGTGCCGAAAAAGCAAAAGATGGGGAGGGGTGAGAGGTAGAATAGAAATGTTTTTCTTTTGTCCTAACCAGATGTCGTGGCTAAGATGTCCCTTTGTTGGAAACAAAAGCACTATGATGTTGGATAAAAGAGAAGCCTTTTTACACTAAATATAAATAATATAAGTATATAATAAAAAAATAAAAAATAAAAATAAAAAAAAAAACTTTGAAAAAAGGAAAATAAAAAAAGAATGACAAAAAAGGACGGTGGGTGGGATGGGTTGAAGGGTATAAAAGATTTTCTGGGCACTCTACATACCAACAATAAATTTTGCACTATGGAATGTAAATGGTGAGAGAAGACATGTTGTTGTCTGTATTTGTATTAAACCTTTGCAAGCACAAGAGCTTGTGTGTGGATTTTAGTAATTTAAAGATGGAACATTTTTGGATGGAGTTTACTGAGATGTTTTGCGAAGATGGATTGTGAGTCCATCCGCCATATGTCTTAAACTCTTTTGAACTCCCGCTTTCTGCTGAAACAGAGACCCCTTGAAGACCAACCATATCTAAAATATCTAAACAGATTGGACAACACATTCCAGTGACACAGAGTTTCCCACAAAGTCCTAACACTTGACTTGAAAGTCTCATTTGCCTTTTTGGCAAGCGGCTTGAGTGAAAGTAGTCTTGCACCATGCTTTGAGTGGGAATATAGTTTAGGTTTTGTCAGATAAAGAGAGGAACTTAGCATGGATTAGCAGTAAACATTTTTTAACTTGCTTTCAGAGCACAAACAAGGTTATATGGGCCAAATTGTATCTGCTGAAAAGTAAATCAATCACAAAATAAAGCAATCACAAAATCAAGTAAAAACTACCTCGTCAACAGTTTGAAACCTTGCTACAAAATTCACAAATGTTAATATATAGGGCCAAATCCTCTAGATTTATGGTCAAAATACAAATGCATGTAATTCCATCATATAATATTTTCTCTTGCCATTTCAATTGTACTAGTTTTTTTTTTTTTTTTTTCTATAAGAACATTATTACTTGATGTAAAAGTATTCTAAAATGCCACAGGGTCTCTTTATTAAGGTCCTATAAGGGCACAAAGATTAGGAGTATGATATGGAGATCATAAGCCATCACCTTTTTTGTGGTTTTATAATTTTAAACCTCTGTGTAAAATGTAACTTTCTGAGAGAATATTGTCATATGTGGATAAAGACGAGGGTGATCTGTAAATGTGAATAAATCTCCAATGTTAACATTTTACACTACATTGTGTTCACAGGCTCTCTGTTTTGAAGTTTTTCTTACTCTTTCCAGCCACTCTTTCGGTTGTGTAGATAAATTAATTATGAACTAGTTTTAGTGTAAAGAAGAATACTTGTTCATCATTATTTCTGTCCTTGTGTTTGTTTAATATTTTTTTTCTACAATAAATACTTTATTTAGCTAACAAAAAGGCTTGAACATTTCTTAATACATTGTGCCAAAATGTGTGGTCCATCTGATGTGCCAGGAAAAGACTGTACATGTGTGAAATTTTTCAAGAATATAATTCAGAATTATATTAATTTAAAAGGTGGATTCTTTCCATGGCAGAATTTTAAAATGGTAAGTAGTAATTTAGCAGACACTTTTATCCAAAACGACTGACACTTATTACAGGGAGAATCCCATTGGAGCAACCTGAAGTTAAAGGAATAGTTCACAACAAAATATTTGCTGATAATTACTCACCCTCAGGCCATCCAAGATGTATCTGAGTTTCTTTCTTCATCAAAACAGAATTTAAGATTTTTAGGATTTAGGATTAAACAATGCAAGTGAATGTACTCCATTTTTTGACGGTCTAAAATGCATATTTAGGGTGCATCAAAATAATCTACACGACTCCAGTCGACAAATAAAGTTCTTCTGAACCCAAATGATTGATTATTTTTAGAAAAAAAACAATACTTATATACTTTTTAACTACAAATGTTTGCTTCCGTACATCTCTGTGATGCAAGCTCATGAGAGATGACATAAGCTCGTTGGTAAGGTCACGCGTCACGTGGAGGAGGAGGCAGGAAGCGGGTCATTGTTTACAAGAGAAACTTGCACAGACCACAGACCAAGCGAGTTCACAAACCAAAACAGTCCAAAACAATATAAAATAAAAATAAATCATTTCTGCAGTAAATAACTATCCTTTATTTTGGAGCAATGCCGTTGCGTTATCTACTTGTGCTTTTTCTTTAGCAGAAGCGTATAGGCTATATGACTGTCAGGAATTCAAGCCACACAAGTTGTAGTTAGTGAAACCAAGTGCGAGAGCATTTACTCTCATTCACAGGATTTACAGGGTTTACACAGTGAGATCAATGGTACAGGTGATATCACACAGAAGAGAAGCTTCACAAACTGAATAAGAGGTAACAGGCAAAACAGCAGGGTAAGTACTAAACAGATATTGAGGGAGGTGCAGAGCCCGAGGGAGGTGTGACAAATGACAACGTTTTCACACATACCTGAGTTCGCTGGAAAAACAGCATGGGCACAGCCGATGAATTCAGATATTTACCCTTTGTTTCTTTCGATGTTCTGAAATCCTCAGGGGTAAAATGTTCACTGCACACCCTCCAATATTTGAGAGAATGTAGGGGTGTACTGATATCCAGGTTCAGCGTGATACGCCAGAGCTTCAATCGCTCATGATCATGTATAGGCAATCGATGAAAAGTTAATATTTTTCCCGGCGTGCATTTTCTTTGGGGTTTCTGAAGGTTGAAGCATCCAGGATACACACGTCAAATGATCATTTTGAAAATACACTTATACAAATACAAATCCACAGCAAAGACAATTAAACTTTTGTACAGTGCTCCTTCTCTTGTAAACAACGACGCACTTCCTGCCTCCTCCTCCACGTGACCTTACCAACGAGCTTACGTCATCCGAAGCGAACATATGTAGTTAAAAAGTATATAAGTATTGATTTGTTTCTAAAAATAATCAATCGTTTGGGTTGAGAAGAACTTTGTCGACTGGAGATGTGTGGATTATTTTGATGCACCCTAAAAATGCATTTTGGACCGTGAAAAAAATGGAATACATTCACTTTAAAGGAGGAGGCCTGAAATTAAATCCTAAAAATCCTAAGATACATCTTGGATGGCCTGAGGGTGAGTAAATTATCAGCAAATTTTCATTTTTGGGTGAACTATTCCTTTAAGTTTGCTTGGAGACGTGCATAATGGAAAGATGATTTATTCTGATTTTTTCATTATTAGGGAGGTGCTTCCTAGCTTAGGTCTTTGTAGTGTAGTCTACAGTGTAGTCGTTTTCCAAAACAGTTGGTGTTTAAAACCCAAAGCATGCAGGTACTACCTGGATATTTGTAGAGCTCCTGCTTAATGACAAGTAACTTTAATGGGCAATAGCTTGAGCACATTCGTCTAAATACAGTTGTATAATTTACATATATTAGTACCTTCTATTAAATAATATGTACTTGCTGAATAATTTGCATGTCAAATCTTCTTTTTAAAAATATTGTTATGTATATATATATATATATATGGATAATCCTAGAGTACCGTTTTTGGTAACACCTTACAATGAGGTTTTATGTGTTAACATTAATTAACACAATAGTCAATATGAACTAACAATGATCAGTACTTTTATAGCATTTATTAATCTTGGTTTTTAATTTAATAATAAAATAATTATAAGATACAAATTGATACAAATGTCGTACATCAGCATGTTTCTGTTTAATTTTATGTTTATTCAAGTTTAATGAAAGGACTGTTAAATGGTACTTAATACATTTAAAATTAATGATTATATTTATCAAAATATGCAATGGATAATCCAAAAGCCATCAGATTAGATTGCCTAAAAGTTTTAATCTAAAAGACTGCATAACAGGTTACAATTAAGTAATTAAGTGTAATTTGTAATTAGTACTAATTACTGTACATTTCAGAAGTAATCTGTCCAGCACTGATGGTAGCTAATGCATTAACTAATAGTGATGCAACTAACGGGTGCATCTCAATCAGCTCCCTAGTTCAGTAGTCAGGGTACAATCGCAATTCGTTCCAGTACACTGAAATGTTCGCTCCATAAAAAAAATCCCACAATGCACCATAAAAACCAGGGAGCATGGTCACTATGTTTCCTTACCGGAAACGTCGTCATGTCTTCTGAAGTCTCTCAAGTTGTTAGAAGACGGGCACAAGTGTAAATGTATCATGTCAAAGCCTTATTTTCTCTTTTAAAGAGATGTTGTTTGTAGTGTCTTACATTCATAATGACCATGAGAGGGAAACAATATTTTAAATATTAAAATAGTTAAAAGTTTAAAATACACTCCTTTATATTTTTATTTCTTTATTTAATGTCATTTATCTTTCATAATAACACTGGACATTTGAATATCTTAAATTCGCTTAAATTCGCGAGCTGATTGAGATGCACCTAATGATTATTTTGATAATCAACTAATCTAACGATTATTAGAACAATTATTAAACTCTTCAGACGATTACTGTAACAATTAATCATTAGCTCTTAACTGACTATTCAGCTTGTGCCTCGACATAATAGGTTGTATTAAACATGCTTACAATAAAGAGGACAAAATCATCTTTTAAAAATACCTCTAAATTACATTCACTGAATTACAAGAAAAAAACTTGGATTTTTAATTAAGTTTAATTCAGTAAAAAATTCACTGCAAAAATTCCTATCGTTATCAAGTGTTTTTGTCTTGTTTTCCATTTAAAATTATCTAAAAATCCTTAAAACATATACATACATTTACCAGAGAATCACCATATTAGATATTTAGACTTGCTTTCAGAGAATGTATCTTAAATATACACTATATGGCCAAAAGTTTGTGGACACCCCCTTCTAATTAACAAATTTGGTTACTCCATTAAATCCAGTAAAGAAAAATCCAAATTTGTGGCAACTGTTTGGGGATATCCCTTTTCTGTTCCAGCATGACAATGCTCCTATGAACAAAGTGAGGTCCATAAAGAAATGGTTTACTGTGTCTGGCATGGAAGAAACTGACTGGCCTGCACAAAGCGCAGACCTGAACCCCACTGATCACTTTTGGGGTGAATTGGAACAGCAACTGTAAGTCAGGCCCCATCGACCAACATCAGTTCCTGACCTCATTGATAGCCTTGTGTCTGAATGAGAGCAAATCCCTGCAGCCATGTTACTACATACAGTATAGTGGAAAGCCTTCCCAAAAGAGTGGAAGCTGTTGTTACAGCAAAGGGGGAAATTGATGCCTAAGGTTTTGAAATCAAATTTTCATCAAGCACATATGGTGTCCACAAACATTTGGCCATATAGTGTAATAATTTGTATATGTGTATTTTTTCACTTGTTCATACTTCTGCTTGTGCAGTAAATAAAAAAATATACTCAATCATATCTTGTTATAAGGATTTTTTTATATTTTAAATTATATTTCAATATTAAATATGTGAAACAACTATGTGATAATAAATGGCTTCATATGATCACTATCCTTAAATAAAAGTCAGGTTTTTTTTGCATGATCAGTCATATTTTCAAAATCAATGCCAAAATTTCACAATTTCTGCCAGGGTATGCAAACTTTTGAGCACAACTGTATTTATAATGAGACAAAAAAAAAAAAAAAAAAAAAAAAAAAACAGTAATAGGAAAGCATAAATAAATAAATAATCAGAACTAATTCTTCAAATAATCAACTGAAATTCATCCTTATTGTTAGTATTCCTAAATCTCAAGAAGTTTAAATCAAGAACAATATGCAAGTTTATTTTTGACTATGTTCATCGTATATTTATCATAATATTATAAAAATAATTGATCAGAATAATAAAAATAATGTAATTTACTCTGTTAGGGTGCACCGGCAGCCAGAGGCAAAATGAGTAAAGGGAACAAGTTGTACAAAACACAAGTGTTTATTTTTCAAGGTGCCAAAAATATATTACTCAGTGAAGAAAATAGTGTCCACAAAACTTTACAGTAGAGACAAAAAAAACAAAACAAAACAAAACAAAAAAAAAAATGCAAGAATTTATGAAGAAAATTATACAAAATTAATACAAATATACAAATGTTGTATTTGGCTATGCCAAAGTTCTGGCCCAAAATATCAACAACAGTAGTCGGCAAACAACAAGAATACACTCGCCATTAAATAAATAATTAACAGAAGCAGTAACGATTTAATAACATCGACAAAAATAGGTGAAATTTGTATGTAATCTAATCAGATTACTTTTGGATTACTCATTGCATGCTGTGATAAATCTAATCATTAATTGTAAATGTATTAAGTGCCAAATGTATTAGTTAACACTCCTTTCATTAAACATGAGTAAACATGAAATTAAAAATCAACTCAACATTTGACAGCCACTGTGTAAAACAAAAGGTAAAGGGTCATGAGAAATTAACACTATGTTACCCAAAATGGAAGACAACGATAACAAACATGTATTTTGAATTTGTAAGAGAATTGTTATTTAGGAAATTAGGAATAAATACATTTTTTATCTGGCTTTAAAATCAATGAGTGAATGTCTCTGGATAAACTGGAGAGATGTAAAATGTGTACCTCCTCATAATTATTCATGAGAAGGTGTGGCCTTAACCTATGGACCTTATTCAAAGAGTAGTGCCATATTTAATTTTTGATGTGAATGGAAACAAGGCTGAGGAATAGACTCACAGCCTCTTCAATGGGTTGTACTGTTGTTTAAATTGGTGTTGATCATTCAGCAGACTAGGAGCTTTATACAGCTAAAGCTGTTTTTTTTGTTGTTGTTGTTGTTTTTGCATGTTTTGGAAGACATTCTGAAGTCTATCCCTCATTTTCATTCCTGACAAAAATAAAAAAATAAAAAAATACCGCTAATCTGAATGAGGCCAATGACAGGTTCTGCAACTTTTCAGCATTTTTGTTTTTGGTGCAAAAGAACAAAGCTGCATGCGACTGACACCTTTGAAATGTTTGTTTACAAAATGGGTTTTTACAGAAGAGTGTAGAAATATGGACAGATGGACGAGGGCTTGTTTGAAACACTGAGACTCTATTTAACATTGTATTTTATAACAACAACAAAACTATTACAAATGAAAAAATGCATTTGCATTTATTTTCAAAGAGAGTGCAAATACAAACAGCTTGGCATTATTTGTGCATTTGGCACAATAATAAAATGTTCCTCTGATTCCTTGAGTCAATCCCTACAAAACGTATATCTCTGATTTAATTTCCGTCTATATTTTTTTCCGGCATTTTGAATTTTTTGAAAAACCTACTTTTTCTAACTCCTCCTAGACCGTTAGGCCTATCGGCACGGAATTTAGTATACATCATCAACAGACCCCCCTGACAAAAAGTTATCAAAATAATTTTGATATACATAAAATAGGCTGTTGTACTTTTTGTCCACCAGATGGAGCCACAAGAAAAGATATGTCTTCAAAGAATACTAACAGTTATATTTTGCCATTCAGTCACTCCTTGTAAATAAGATAAATTCTCCTGAATTTCTCTTTTGGAAGAATAGTTTCTGTTGTTCTTATTTATCAGTTGCTTTGGATAAAAGCGTCTGCTTAATGAAGTAAGGTAATACACATACATAAGCCATAGATCTTCTTGATTTTTTTGGAAAATGAAAACAAAGGCTGAGGGATAGATTTAAACCCTATTCGGACAGGATTCATTTTATATGTGGATGTGGGGGAATTTAGTAATTACCACAGCTTCTGTCATTTTAATTCCTTGTCATGTCAGTAATTTTATTCAGACTTTTTATGGTGTTCGCGTTCCCGCACTGGTAAAAAAATAAAATAAAAATACATTGTGTTTTATCTACTATAAACACCCTGAAATAATAAGCCTTGGTGATATTAATAGCCTGCAAATTGACATGTTGGTAAAAAGCCTGTAAATCAGCACTTTCCAGCGATGTTGGTTAACAAGATCCCAGAAAATGTAAGACACGCTTGATGCAACTGAGTTCACTCCACGAACATATGTAAGATTCAAGTCGGGCTCTCTGCATCATTATTCAAAACTGTTTGCATCCATATGACCAAAGTAAGTTCATAGTTGTTGCTTCTTCCCCGAATACAATTTAATATGGTAATATTGCGATTGTAGACTTTGTGTATCAACCACCTGCCATTCGGCTCGAAATGAAACTACATCCCAAAATTCATTCACAAACTCATATACATAGGCATAGTAATGGTAGAGTTTATTTGTAATATGTCAACAAACAGCATGAAAGACGAGCTCATGCCTGTAATTGCACTAATTTGCACAACAGGGAAAAACAGCTGAAAGTAATGATGAGACAGCTGTTTGGGAGACATGGGTGAAGTTTTTATTTTCTAATAAGTTTTTGTCTACTTCTTCCCAATGTCTTTCACTCCTCTTGCGCTCTCCATTTCATTGGCTGTTGTTTACTGCCGATCTTGCTTGTTGACATGAGTGCGCACACCTGACGTCTTGTCAGACATATTTCAAGCAGGTGATACTTATACTAGCAGAGTAAACAGATGGACCAGCGCATACCAGATGCTTGATAGCAGGGTTGCTGCAGAGTTTTTAAAATCAAATTTAAAACTTTAAGACCTTTTTCAAGTCCTGAACAAATACAGTTGATACTGTATCCCCATCCCAAAACAAACCCACACAATCTCAAAATAAATCATGTATCACAGACTCTTACTTAAACAGGCAGGGGCACACATTCAACATGGCCTTAACATTGCTTATCAGTAAAACAGGGTAGGCTGAATGCAAGTTTAAAATACTCAAGACATGTTTTCCTCATTTATATCACATTAAAATTGGTTTATGTACCATTATATAAATAAATACTAATTAGAGGTGGACAAAATATTTTTCTAATACGATAACGTGTTGAAAGGCAATTAATCTGCAAATCGTTTTTAAAATTAGTAGCCTATATAAAATGTTCTTCGTCTTTCCTTCCTGTGATGAGGAGGGCCATAGAGGCTACAAGAGTCCAAATTGAATTAAATTACAGAAGCATTTTATGGTGCAACCAAAATACCAATAACTAGGGATAAAAAATAAATAAAGATTTGATTTATAGTGCAGAACTTTTCACTTTAAAGGCTGAAATACACCGGGACTTATTTTGAAATGTTTGCACTTCACTGCTTCCAGCTGCTCATTCAAACAGATAAGGGAAATAAAATGTGCACTCCTCAAATGAGCTACAGCATATTACAATATAAACAATTAAAAGTAAACATTGTTATATTTCATCAACATTATATCATCATCAACAGTTGATCATTAGTGATCGCTTGTCATAAATTTCCGATATGGCCTAATGATTGCGAACTGCTCTGCAACAGCTGGAAACACTCACAAGCCCCCGCATGCTTGGAGAAATACAACAGAGCCGTGTTGAAGGATGCAGCGAATGCTCTTATATAACAAATCATATTCTTTTGAAGTTTGATACTCACATAAGGTCATATCACGATTCCAGTCTTTCCGCCTCCAAATTTAAGACCTCTTTAAATGATGATTAAGACTTTTGTTGTATCTATTTAAGAGTTTTTCTGACCTTAAATTTGGGAAAACTTCATTTAAGACATTTTAAGACTTTTTAAGGATCGGCAGGAACCATGGATAGATCTTTTACATTTACATTTATTCATTTGGCAGACGCTTTTATCCAAAGTGACTTACAAAAGTGGAAAACATAAGCGAATCATCTTAAGGAGACAGTGGTACGAAAAAGTGCCATATTACAAAGTTTCACTAGCATCAGAATAGTATTCAAAACAGATTAAAGTGCAACAAGAATTTATTTTTTTATTTTTTATTAGTGACTGGTTAAGTGCTCATGGAAAAGATGTGTTTTTAGTCATTTTTTGAAGACAGAAAGTGAGTCAGCTTCACGGATGGAGTTGGGAAGGTCATTCCACCGACGTGGTATGATGAAGCCAAAAATTCGGGAAAGTGTTTTGGTGCCTCTTTGTGTTGGTACAACAAGGCGATGTTCCTTAGCTGACCGCAGATCTGCAGAAATGATTTTAGGTGTGCTGGAGCAGATCCAGTGTTCTGTATGCCAGCATAAGAGCCTTGAATTTTGATTCGTGCATTAACCGGCAGCCAGTGGAGTGAGACAAGGAGTGGTGTAACATGCGCTCTCTTTGGTTGATTAAAGACTAGACGTGCTTCTGCATTCTGGGTCATTTGCAGGGGTCTAACTGCACATGCAGGGAGGCCTTTAATGAGAGTGTTACAGTAGTCCAGTCTAGTTATGACAAGTGACTGAACAAGAAATTGTGTGGCATGTTCAGAGAGGAAGGGTCTTATCTTCTTGAAATTGTAGAGTGTAAATCTACATGATCTTGCAGTCTTTGAGATGTGGTCTGTGAAATTTAGTTTGTTATCGATGGTTACCCCTAGATTTCTGACCGTTTTGGAAGGCATTACTCTAGTTGCACCCAGCTGCACGGTGATGTTGTGTTCAACAGCAGGGTTGGCTGGAAAGACAAGGAGTTCGGTCTTGGCTGGGTTGAGTTGCAGGTGGTGTTCCTTCATCCAGGCCGAGATGTCTGCCAGGCAGGCAGAGATTCAAGCAGTCACTGTGGTGTCATTGGGCTGGAAAGACAAGTAGAGCTGTGTGTCATCAGCGTAGCAGTGGTAAGAGAAACCGTGTGCCTGAATGATGGGTCCCAGTGATGTTGTGTATATAGAGAAGAGAAGTGGCCCAAGCACTGATCCCTGAGGTACCCCAGTAAGTAGCTGATGTGGCTTGGATACCTCACCTCTCCAGGATACTTTGAAGGACCTACCTGAGAGATAGGAATTAAACCAGTCAAGTACAGTTCCTGTGATGCCCAGCGAAGAAAGGGTGGAGAGTAAGATCTGATGGTTGACTGTGTCAAAGGCTGTATAAAGGTCCAACAGAATCAGGACAGATGATCTGGATTCAGCTTTTGCCTGTCTCAGCGACTCAGTGACAGACAGCAGGGCAGTCTCGGTGGAGTGTCCACTTTTGAAGCCTGACTGATTGTCATCCAGCAACTTGTTCTGTGAGAGATAGGCAGAGATTTGATTGAAAACTGCCCTTTCAAATGTTTTTGCCATGAATGGGATGAGAGAGACTGGTCTGTATTGTTCTATTTGTATGGGGTTAAGTATGGGTTTCTTCAGCAGCGGGGTTACTCGAGCCTGCTTAAATGTAGTGGGAAAAGTGCCTGTAAGTAGAGTTGTGTTAATTATGTGTGTGAGTGCAGGTTGGATATATGGAGAGATGGCCTGGAGACCTCAGTGTCAGTTCGAGACTAATAATCCTGCTATTTGTGCCGCTTTACTATCACCTGTGGTGAAGATAGGAGATGCTGCCCTGATAGCACGTATACCACCCAGACATTTATTTGATGTGTGTGTTTACATCTGGAAGACATATTTTTAGGTTGTTTGCTCATCAACAATACATCTATAAGATGCATGTCAATAAGTGTGTCTCGGATGTCAATAAGACATTAAGCAGATGTCTTTGAGACATTTATGATTTAGAATGTTTGTAAATCTGATCTTTTTAAGATGTTTAGCAGATGTTAATTAGATTGTGATTGTGGAGGCGGGGGTGTGATCGAGCGCCGATCTGTGGAGAGTGAGGTCCAGGAAAGCTGAGTGGTTAAGGATTTACACCTGTGCTAACACCTGTTTGTATTCCCAGTGAGCTGTGACATGGAGATAAAAGGGGAGGAGATGGCGGCAGACGAGAGAGAGAGCCGAGCCTCAAGCAGTGTGTGTGTGCATTTGGGAGTGTTCCGCTGGACTGTATTATTGTAACTAAGTACGCCGTCTCCCGCTTTCTCATTCCCTGGTACTATGGGATTTGCTACAGTGGTGCCGAAACCCAGGAACGAGGAAGATCGCCATCATGGAGTCCTCGCCGCTGGCCGAGATAGTCAAACCCCTCGCTGGCATCCACCAGATGCAACATCAGGCCCTCCTGGAGCTGCGGTTGGAACAGGAACAACGGTTCCATGCCCTGATGCAAGACTAGGTGGAGGACTGACAGGTGATCTGGAGCTTGCTGCCACAAGGGGGTACTCCAGCGGCGACCCTGACCATGCCTGCTGTGCCTCAGATCACACTGACGAAAATGGGATCACAGGATGACCCCGAAGCCTTCATAGAACTGTGAGCATACCGCGGAGGGGGTCGGGGTGGTCCCGCTCACAGTGGGCGGTCCGTCTGTTGCCGCTGTTGTCAGGGGAGACTCAGCTTACAACACATCTTCTACCTGTCGTGAGCCTGCTGGAGTACTCAGACCTGAAACGAGCCATCCTGCAACGGGTTGGCAGTAACCCTGAACAGCACTGTCATCGCTTCCGGGAACTGACATTCTGTGAGTTCAGCCACCTGTTTGCCTTCGCCCAACAGCTCCGTGATGCCTGTCAGGTTGGTTAATCTGGGGCTGCAGGTGTGGAGGTACAGTCTGGGCCGGTGTGCTGGCGCTGTGGAGAACACCAATGGGGTACATACCAAGCCTTGGTGGATTTGAGTTGTAATCAGACTTTGATTCACCAAAGCTTGGTTCAAGGTGAGGCTTTGGGTACAGCACGCCAGGTGAAGGTGTGGTGTGTGTATGGAGATATACACAAATACCATTTAGTGCCTGTTACTGTTCAATTCCAGGGACAAAAACATAGAGGCAGCGGTTAGACCCTGCCTCACCCATCTGCTGATTTTACGTACGAATTGGCCAGTGACTTAGACTTTATTAAGGGGAATGTGTGTGGATGGATTCTTCAAGATTGTAATTCAGTGTGGGATTTGTGCAGCGCTGGCTGGGGAGGCGTTCCCAGAGCTGTCAACGTAAGCTCCACGTCAAGGAAACCCGGAGGAAAGTGAGGGCTCCACCCCTCCAGTTCTCTGGGAAAACCCCATGGGGGATTTCCCTCTGGAGCAGACAAGAGACGAGTCTCACAGGCACACCTTGAGAGTAATTGATGGTCAAAAGCTTCAGCCTGGTGTTGCGCTCTCCTATCCCCATTTTTAATTATTAAAAATAGGTTGTATCGAGTGACGCAGGACGCTCGATCAAAAGCAGATACAACCCAGTTGTTAATTCCGAAAAGCCACCAGGAAATGGTCTTCCAGGGGGCTCATTATAATCCGATGGCGGGACATTTAGTGCAAGTTAAGACACTGAACAGTCTCGTGGCCCGTTTTTAGTGTCCGGGCATTCGCGAGGATGTATGCAAGTAGTGTGCTGCATGTTGCAATTGTCAGTTGGTGAATCCACCAGCCACTCCAAAAGCGCCATTGTGCTCTATTCTGTTGATCGAGGTCCCCTTCGAAAGAATTGGCATGGACCTCGTCGGGCCACTAGAATGGACCCATCACCAAGGTTGAAGGGTCTGGGGCTCAATGAAAATTGAGTGTCCAATACGTCACACATAAATCTCTGAACCCTCAACCAAAATTCTTGGATCTTAACACATCCCCAAAAAACATGGATTGTGTCCCCATCTTCTGATTGGCACCGCCAGCAGGTGGGTGTGTCTGTAAGACCAAGCCTATACAATCTAGAGGGGGTCCAGTAGAATCTATGCAAAATCTTAAATTGCATCAGATGCACCCTTGAATCTCTAGATGTAGACTTGACATTTTTTAGAATCCTAGCCCACACTCCCTCCTCCAATACTAAGTTTAAATCTTTCTCCCATAATCTCTTGAGAGAAGTTGAAGCTCCATCCCCCAGACTCTGAATTAGCAGGGAGTAATACACTGATGCCTCATGACCTTATACAAAAGCAGTAATCACCACTAACAGAGTATCTGCCGCTTTAGGGAGTGTATGCTACTCCCAAAAATAGTACAGAGCAGGTGGCTCAGCTGTAAATACCTAAAAAACTGAGATCTGGGAATCCTGAAATGTTGAAACACATTTTCAAAAGATTTCAACACTCCACTCTCATATAGGTCACCGAGCTTATTAACCTCCCCCACAATCCACTCTGACCAGCAGAA
Source organism: Myxocyprinus asiaticus (assembly GCF_019703515.2). Lineage (NCBI taxonomy): Eukaryota > Metazoa > Chordata > Actinopteri > Cypriniformes > Catostomidae > Myxocyprinus > Myxocyprinus asiaticus. The sequence goes on from NC_059378.1 coordinate 30,634,215, forward strand.
AGGGGACTTATTAATACGTAACTTTGGGTTCAGCCATATGCTCGAGGCAACATTTAAATAAATGTACAAATTAAACAATCTGGACACTTTTGTCCATACTGCGTGCATATGCGGTGTGACATCATCTCCAGTTAATTTAATAGAAAGGCTTTGCAATGGCAAAGTAGGGGCAAGAACTTCTGGTTCAATACAAAACTAGGGAGGGGCTCCCTCAGGTGGAAGCGACCAATGAACCAAATGTCAGACCAAATGCATAATAATAAAACAAAAACTTGGGTAGGCCTAGCCCACCTTTGTCAATCAGCCTATGTAACTTGAAATGTAATCTGGTACGCTTACCATTCCAAATGAAGGACTTTGCTATGCTATCAAAATGCTTGAGAGACTGTAGCATGTAATTGAATTTTGGAATACAATTCATTTTAATAACATTAACCTTCCCAATCATAGATAAATGTAAAGAAGCCCACCTGCCTACATCGCTCGAAAACCTTTTTATTAAGGGGTCAAATTTAACTAACTAAATCAGACAAATTTGCTGGGAGTAAAAAGCCCAAATATATAATGCCCTGTTTGGGCCACTGGAAAGCACCTGGCTGAAAAGCCATTACTGGGCAGTATGCTGTCAGAGCCAAAGCTTCGGATTTAGGCCAATTGACTCTGTATCCTGAGAACTTCATCTTCCTTTCTTATCGCGGCTGCTAATGGTTCCAGGGCAAGACAGAACAATAATGGGGAAAGAGGGCAACCCTGCCGGGTGCCGCTGCCCAGAGTAAAATAATCTGAAATTAATCAATTTGTTTGTACCGCCGCTACCGGGTGTCTATAAATTAACTTAATCCATCCAATAAAAGTATTCCCAAACACATATACAGTTGTGCTCAAAAGTTTGCATACCCTTGGAGAATTGGTAATATATGTACCATTTTTAAAGAAAACATGAGTGAGCAGGCAAAACACATTTCTTTTTTTTCTTATGGGATTCATATTCAACTGTAGATTATAACAGAATGGCATAATCACAAAACAAAACATGGCAACAAAGAAAAAAATGAAATGACCCCTGTTCAAAGGTCTGCATACCCTTAGTTCTTAATACTGTGTATTGCCCCCTTTAGCATCAATGACAGCATGCAGTCTTTTATAATAGTTGTCTATGAGGCCCCAAATTCTTGCAGGTGGTATGGCTGCCCATTTGTCTTGGCAAAATGCCTCCGGGTCACGCAAAGTCTTTGGTCGTCTTGCATGAACCACACATTTGAGATCTCCCCAGAGTGGCTCAATGATATTAAGGTCAGGAGAATGTGATGGTCACTCCAGAACCTTCACCTTTTTCTGCTGTAACCACTGGAGAGTCAACTTGGCCTTGTGCTTAGGGTCATTGTCGTGCTGGAAAGTCCAAGAGCGTCCCATGCACAGCTTTCGTGCAGAAGAATGCAAATTGTCTGCCAGTATTTTCTGATAACATGCTGCATTCATCTTGCCATCAATTTTCACAAGATTCCCCATGCCTTTAGAGCTCACACACCCCCAAAACATCAGTGAGCCACCACCATGCTTCACAGTGGGGATGGTATTCTTTTCACTATAGGCCTTGTTGACCCCTCTCCAAACATAGCGCTTATGGTTGTGACCATAAAGCTCTATTTTGGTCTCGTCACTCCAAATTACAGTGTGCCAGAAGCTGCAAGGCGTGTCAAGGTGTTGTCGGGCATATTGTAACCGGGCTTTTTTGTGGCACTGGTGCAGTAAAGGCTTCTTTCTGGCAACTCGACCATGCAGCTCATATTTGTTCAAGTATCGTCATATTGTGCTCCTTGAAACAACCACACCATCTTTTTCCAGAGCAGCCTGTATTTATCCTGAGGTTACCTGTGGGTTTTTCTTTGTATCCCGAATAATTCTTCTGGCAGTGGTGGCTGAAATCTTTCTTGGTCTACCTGACCTTGGCTTGGTATCAAGAAATCCCCGAATTTTCCACTTCTTAATAAGTGATTGAACAGTACTGACTGGCATTTTCAAGGCTTTGGATATCTTTTTATATTCTTTTCCATCTTTATAAAGTTCCATTACCTTGTTACGCAGGTCTTTTGACAGTTCTTTTCTGCTCCCCATGGCTCAGTATCTAGCTTGCTCAGTGCATCCATGTGAGAGCTAACAAACTTATTGACTATTTATATACAGACACTAATTGTAATTTAAAAAGCCACAGGTGTGGGAAATTAAACTTTAATTGCCATTTAAACCTGTGTGTGTCTGTTACAAGGCCAAACATTCAAGGGTATGTAAACTTTTGATCAGGGCCATTTGGGTGATTTCTGTTACCATTATGATTTAAAAAGGAGCCAAACAACTATGTGATAATAAATGGCTTCATATGATCACAATCCTTAAATAAAAGACAGTTTTTTTGCATGATCAGTCATATTTTCAAAATCAATGCCAAAATTTCGCAATTTCTGCCAGGGTATGCAAACTTTTGAGCACAACTGTATTTCCAAAATCTTAAAAAGATAATCCCATTGCGGTACGTGATGCCATGCAAGAAGCAGACGTGTGAACGACGAGCTCTGCGCACTTTGCTAAATTTTTTATTATTCTCATGTTATAATTTGGTGAAATTCGATACACCCAGTTACACATTTGCTCTTTGAGGTAAAACATGGCAAAGAAGTCAAAATCATCGGGCTCTGGAGACATTAAAAGACACTTACGTGTTCAGGATGAAAGCCCTGACAGACCTACAGACCGGGGACTCGATTTTGATGGCGCGGTGGGAGAGGAGATCCAGCATCAGTTGTCCAACATGTCGGTGATGTTGACGAAGGTTCTTGCGGACTTGGAGGATCTTGCTGTAATACGTTGATCGATTACGGCGATGGAAATTAAATTCTCCGAGTTAGTCACAAGAGTGTCAGATGCTGAGAAACCTAATCCGCCCGCGACCAAAGTTGATCTGGAACGTATTCTTGAAAAGCTTGAAGATCTTGAGAATAGAAACCGCAGGAATAACGTCAGAATTGTTGGAATTCCTGAGCATGAGGAGGGCAGAGATATGGTGAAATTCCTAGATGAGCTCTTCCCGAGTCTGCTCGACATAACAGGCCACAAGCTGAAATCAAGCGAGCTCACAGAGTCCCAGCACACATATCTGCTGAGGGAGACAGGCCCTGATCGATTCTGGCCAAATTTCTGAGGTTATCCGATAAAGATCTCGTGTTGCGCCAGGCGAGGAGCAAAGGGAAGCTTTCTTGGAGGAACCATAATATTTTCTTGTTCCCGGAATTTGCGAGTTCAATAAGAGAGAAATGCGATCAGTTCAAGGAATGCAAGAAACACTTACATCGGCGAAAGATCTCGTTTGCTCTAATGTTTCTGGCCAAAACTGAGAACAGAAACGAAGAACGGTCGCAAAGTATTTACATGCCCCAATCAGGCAATGTCTTCACTCAATGGGTGAGTAAACCATTGGATGTTTCTCATGTGAGTGGGTCGACTCGCTGCACTTACTCTGGCTTTTGAGGAAGCTGGGCGTCATTTTTGTTTCTTATTACGTTGGCTCCGCCGAGCGGCTGGAGCTTGTTTTGTGAATAACACTTTCCTTAAAGAAGATTTTGCATTGATGAAAGATTACTTTTGCATTGAAGTTCCCGGCCAGTTTGAGAGTGGACACTACGGATGACCGCAAAATATCTACATGCTCACACAAAGGATGTCTTTTATATAGTTGACGGATTGAGTAAGTCATGGTATATACTTTTATGCGGCCTCCGAGTGAACTGACTTGACCATTCGGGGAACCGGGATGTCGGTTTTGTTTCTTTTTGTGTTGGCTCCACCTAGCGGCTGTAACTTGTACCGTTTACAGGACACTGGAATGATTACGTCATCCGCTGAACTCAACAGCTGGCTCACTGAACATTTGTTTTTGTAATTAACATTTTTTATTGATTCAAAAAGAAAGCACAACAGAGAAAAACACAACATATACACACCGAATCAACATTTAACTTTTAAAACTCATTAACATCCCTCCCCAAACACCAACCCCACCTTACCCCAAAGAACACCCCTGTGGTCACATAAAAGACCAATTAACTTTGTATCCTGAGAACTTGGAAAAGGAATTAATAATTCTGTGAAGGCAAGGCATAGATCTAGTAGGTTCAGAGACAAATAATAAAATGCCATCTGCGTAAAGCAGAAGCTTATGCGCCACACCTCCTGCAATCACCCCTGGAAAATCATCCTCCTTTCTTATCGCAGCTGCTAATGGTTCCAGGGCAAGACAGAACAATAATGGGGAAAGAGGGCAGCCCTGCCGAGTTCCCCTATCCAGAGTAAAATAATCTGAAATTAATCCATTTGTTTGTACCGCTGCTACAGGGTGTTTATAAAGTAACTTAATCCAACCAATAAACGTATTCCTGAACCCCTACATTTCCAAAATCTTAAAAAGATAATCCCATTCTACCATATCAAACGCCTTTTCGGCGTCAAGTGAGATGGCAGCGACCGGAGACTGATCATTCGCCACTGACCACATAATATTGATGAGACACCTGATGTTATCTGAAGAGCTACGGCCCTGAATAAACCCCACCTGATTTATATGTATAAGAGGTGTCATAACTTTACTTAATCGGTTAGCCAAAATTTTGGACAATATTTTTACATCTAGTTGGATCAGGGAGATTGGACGGAAACTTTTACACTCACTTGGATCTTTGTCCTTTTTAAGAATCAGATTGATCCGGGCTTGTGTCATGGTTGGAGGAAGCTTTCCATTCTTTAATGATTCAGTATAAACTTCTAACAAAAGTGGAGCCAGTTCTGTAGCATAGGATCTAAAAAATTCTGCGGCAAAACCATCTGGCCCCGGAGCCTTGCCAGTAGGTAGGGACTTAATTACCTCGTCAAGCTCCTCCAAGGTTATCTCAGAATCAAGAGAGTTTTTTTGCTGAATCGTCAGTTTAGGAAGTTCTAATGTTTCTAATATCTTCATCAGTAGACGAAGACGTGGAATTATAAAGATCAAGATAGAAATCTTTAAAGGCATTATTAATATCAATGGCTGAGGTAAAAATTTCACCACCAGCAGATTTCACTGAGGGAATGATAGAAAGAGACTCTCTCTGCTTTATATATCTAGCCAAAAGCTTCCCTGCTTTGTCACCTGACTCAAAGTATGACTGTCTTGCCCTGAATAACCAAAACTCCACTTTCTGTGACAAAATAGTATTATATCTATATTTCAGTTGGTTCAATCAGCTGACATACGGTGCTTCAGCTCTGCCTCTGCACTTTTAATATTCTCTTCGAACTCCACAAGTTCTCGTGTATTGGATTTTTTGATGAACGAGGCATACTGTATGATCCGACCCCTAAGAACCGCCTTAAGTGCCTCCCAAGCCACGCCCACAGAGGATACCGAGGACCAGTTGGTCTCCATATAAACATTGATTTCAGTCTTTAACATTTGTTGGAAATCAGGATTTTGCAAAAGGGACACATTAAGGCGCCAACTATATGATTTCTTTTTCTCTATATGTGGCATCACCTCTAAACTCACCAGGGCGTGATCTGAGACTAAAATGTTTCCAATTGAGCAATCAACAACAGATGAAATGAGGGATTTGGATATTTTAAAAAAAATCTATTCTAGAATAAATCTTATGGACTGATGAAAAAAATGTCAATTCACTCGGAGGCCGCATAAACGAATATACCATGACTTACACAATCCGTCAACTTTATAAAAGACATCCTTTGTGTGAGCATGTAGATATTTTGCGGTCATCCGTAGTGTCCACTCTCAATCTGTCCGGGAACTTCAATGCAAAAGTAATCTTTCATCAATGCAAAATCTTCTTTAAGGAAAGTGTTATTCACAAAACAAGCTCCAGCCGCTCGGCGGAGCCAACGCAATAAGAAACAAAAATGACGCCCAGCTTCCTCAAAAGCCAGAGTAAGTACAGCGAGTCGACCCACTCACATGAGAAACATCCTATGGTTTACTCACCCACTGAGTGAAGACATTGCCTGATTGGGGCATGTAAATACTTTGCGACCGTTCTTCGTTTCTATTTTCAGTTTGGCCAGAAACATTAGAGCAAACGAGATCTTTCGCCGATGTAAGTGTTTCTTGCATTCCTTGAACTGATCGCATTTCTCTCGTCGAACTCGCAAAGTCTGGGAACAAGAAAATATTATGGTTCCTCCAAGAAAGCTTCCCTTTGCTCCTCGCCTGGCGCAACACCAGATCTTTATCAGATGATCTCAGAAATCCAGAATCGGTCGGGGCCTGTCTCCCTTAGCAGATCTGCGAGCCGGGACTCTGTGAGCTCGCTCGATTTCCAGCTTGTGGCCTGTTATGTCAAGCAGACTCGGGAAAAACTCGTCTAGGAATTTCACCATATCTCTGCCCTCCTCATGCTCAGGAATTCCAACTATTCGAACGTTATTCCTGTGGCTTCTCTTCTCAAGATCTTCAAGCTTTTCAAGGAGATGTTCCAAATCATCTTTGGTCGCGGGCGGATTAGCGGTTAATTCCCTCTCCGAAGATTCCAGAAAATCGATTCATTTTTCAACATCAGACACTCTTGTACCTAAGTCAGAGAATTTTATTTCCATCGCCGTAATTGATCGACTTACTACAGCGAGATCCTCCAAGTCAGCAAGAATCTTCGTCAACATCACTGACATGTTGGATAACTGACGCTGGATCTCCTCTCCCGCCGCGCCATCCAAATCGAGTCCCCGGTCTGTAGGCCTGTCGGGGCTTTCATCCTGAACACGTAAGTGTCTTTTAATGTCTTCAGAGCCCGATGATTTTGACTTTTTTGCCATGTTTTGCAACAAAGGACAAATGTGTAACTGGGTGTTTCAAATTTCACCAGATTATAACATGAAAATAATCCAAAATTCAGCAAAGTGCGCAGAGCTCGTCGCTCACACGTCTGCTCCTTGCATGATGTCACGTGACCTCCTCACTGAACATTTGTTTGTCTATCTGTGAAACTGAACGGTTTTATATCAGCTGAAATTTGTTTTGTGGAAGACCACACCTTTAAAACAATTCTGTGAATTAATCTACATGTTCTGTGTTCATTCTTCCTTTTGGCTGGGGGTTATTTTACAAAGTATTTTCTGTTATGTAATTTTGTTTCACAAATTTGTGAGGCAAAATTGAGCAATCCGATGGCAAAGTTGTCGCTGGGGCTCTCGTAGGCGTTCATGGACCTTTTGAGTTTAGAGGGTTTGTCGCCAGTTGGCGCTCTCGTGCGCAGGGTTAATGCGCACGTTTTTCTTTTTTCTGTATGTTTTGTTCGGGGGGAAGCTCGGGGTTTGATTGTTTCACTAATGGGGAATGTGGTCTGTATAATTTTGTTTTTGACACAGTTTTTTTTTTTTATTATATCAATATGTCAGTTGTTAATATGAGTGGATTGTCTCTCTCCACATGGAAGGTAAATGGGTTGGGGCACCCCATAAAAAGAAGGAAGGTTATTACTTTTCTTAAACGTAAGAAATATGATATAGTGTTTCTTCAAGAAATGCATCTTTCCCCGCAGGAAGCTGAAAAATTTGGGAAGATATGGGGTGGACATGTTTTCTTTAGTGTTGGTTCAAGTAAGAGCAAGGGAGTCATTATATTGGTAAATAAACATTTACAATTCAAATTTCTCAAATTAAAGATAATTTAGGAAGAGTCATTATTGTTTTAGCTGAAATTCAAGGGCAAAGGTTGATTTTGGCTAATATTTACACACCTAACGCTGATGATCAGGGCTTTTTTATAGATCTTGAAGGGATGTTGCACACCGCTGGCACCCCTCATGATATAATATTGGGAGGAGACTTTAATCTTTTGATGGATTCAGTCCTTGATCACAGTGAAGCAAAAGTGCGTAAGCCCCCTAGAGCAACTTTGACACTTCACAGGATGTGTAAAAATCTTGGTCTTACAGATATTTGGAGACTTTTGAACCCATCTGGTAGGGACTATAAATTTTTTTCATCAGCCCATAAAATGTATTCTAGAATAGATTTTTTTTTATATCCAAGTCCCACATTTCATCTGTTGTTGATTGCTCAATTGGAAACATCTTAGTCTCAGATCACGCCCTGGTGAGTTTAGAGGTGGTGCCACATACGGAGAAAAAGAAATCATATAGTTGGCGCCTCAATGTGTCCCTTTTGCAAAATCCTGATTTCCAACAAATGCTAAAGGCAGAAATCAGTGTTTATATGGAGACCAATTGGTCCTCAGTATCCACTGTGGGCGTGGCTTGGGAGGCACTTAAGGCGGTTCTTAGGGGTCGGATCATACAGTATGCCTCATTCATCAAAAAATTCAAAGCACGAGAACTCGTGGAGCTGGAAGGAAATATTAAAAATGGCGAAGCAGAGCTGAAGCACCGTTTGTCATCCGATGGCCTCAGAGAATTGACTCGATTGAAATACTGATATAATACTATTTGTCGCGGAAAGTGGAGTTTTGGTTATTCAGGGCAAGACAGTCATACTTTGAGTCGGGGGACAAAGCAGGAAAACTTTTGGCTAGATATATAAAGCAGAGAGCGTCTTTTTCTACCATTCCCTCAGTGAATTCTGCTGGTGGTGAAATATTTACCTCGGCCATTTATATTAATAATGTTTTTAAAGAATTCTACTTTGATCTTTTGAAGATATTAGAAACTTTGTGGAACCATTAGATCTCCCTAAACTGACGACTGAGCATGATTCTGAGATAAAATTGTAGGAGTTTGGCGAGGTTATTAAGGCCTTACCTACAGGCTAGGCTCCGGGGCCTGATGAACTACAGAAGTGGCTCTACTTTTGTCAGAAGTTTATACTGAATCATTAAAGAATGGAAAGCTTCTGCCAACCATGACACAAGCCCGGATCAGTCTGATTCTTAAAAAGGACAAAGATCCAAGCGAGTGTAAAAATTACCATCCAATTTCCCTGATCCAGTTAGATGTAAAAATTTTGTCAAAAATTCTGGCTAATCGATTAATGAAAGTTATGACATCACTTATACATATAGATCAGGTGGGGTTTATTCGGGGCTGTAGCTCTTCTGATAACATTAGGCGTCTCATCAATATCATGTGGTCAGTAGCGAATAAGCAATCTCCAGTCGCTGCCATCTCACTTGATGCTGAAAAGGCATTTGATATGGTAGAATGGGATTATCTTTTTAAGGTTTTGGAAATATATGGGTTCGGGCGTACATTTATTGGATGGATTAAGTTACTTTATAGACACCCAGTAGCGGCGGTACAAACAAATTGACTAATTTCAAATTATTTTACTTTGGATAGGGGCACCTGGCAGGGTTGCCCTCTTTCCCCATTATTGTTCTGTCTTGCCCTGGAACCATTGGTAACCGCGATAAGACAGGAGGATGATTTTCCAGGGGTGGTTGTGGGAGGTATGGCGCATAAACTCTTGCTTTACGCAGATGATATTTTATTATTTGTCTCTGACCCCAGTATATCTATGCCTTGCCTCCACAGAATTATTCATTCCTTTTCAAAGTTTTCAGGATATAGAGTCAATTGGTCTAAATCTGAAGCTTTGGCTCTGACAGCGTACTGCCCAGCGTACTGCACTGGTGATTTCCAGTGGCCCAAACAGGGCATTAAGTATTTGCGTATTTTATTTCCAGCAAATTTGTGTGATTTAGTTAGAGTTAATTTTGACCCCTTAATAAAATGGTTTTCGAGCGATGTGGGCAGGTGTGCTTCATTACATTTATCTATGAATTTAGAATGGTAGAAAAAAAATCTCTCTGCTTTATATATCTAGCCAAAAGCTTCCTTGCTTTGTCCCCTGACTCAAAATATGACTGTCCTGCCCTGAATAGCCAAAACTCCACCTAAACTTACCAGGGTGTGATCTGAGACTAAAATGTTTCCAATTGAACAATCAACAACAGATGAAATGAGGGACTTATAAATAATAATAAAGAAAATCTATTCTAGAATAAATCTTATGGACTGATGAAAAAAATTTATAGTCTCTACCGGATGGGTTCAAAAGTCTCCAAATATCTGTAAGACCAAGATTTGTACACATCCTGTGAAGCGTCAATGTTGCTCTAGGGGGCTTACACACTTTTGCTTCACTATGATCAAGGACTGAGTCCATCAAAAGATTAAAGTCTCCTCCCAATATTATACCATGAGAGGTGCCAGTGGCTTGCAACATCCCTTCAAGATCTATAAAAAAGCCCTGATCATCAGCGTTAGATGCGTAAATATTAGCCAAAATCAACCTTTGCCCTTGAATTTCAACTAACACAATAATGACTCTTCCTAATTTATCTTTATTCTGTTTGAGACATTTGAATTGTAGATGTTTATTTACCAATATAATAACTCCCTTGCTCTTACTTGAGCCAGCACTAAAGTAAACATGTCCACCCCATATCTTCCCAAATTTTTCAGCTTACTGCAGGTAAAGATGTGTTTCTTGAAGAAACACTATATCATATTTCTTACGTTTAAAAAAATAAATAACCTTCCTTCTTTTTATGGGGTGCCCCAACCCATTGACATTCCACGTGGAGAGTGACAATCCACTCATATTAACATTTGACATTTTGACATATTAGAAAAAATAGACTGTGTATCAAAAATAAAATTATAGTGACCACATTCCAAAATTAGTGCAACAATCAAACCCCAAACGTCCCCTGAACAAAAAACAGAAAAAAGAAAAACATGCGCATTAACCCCGCACATGACAGCGCCAACCAGCGTCCATCCCTCTAAACTCAAACAGTCCATGTATGCCTATGAGAGCCCCCGCAACAACTTTGCCATCGGATTGCTCAAGTCCAGTGCTTCTATATGAATTTTGAGAGACAGAATTACACAACAGAAAATAATCTATAAAACAAACTCCAGCCAATAGGAGGCATAAGCACAAAGAATGTGTAGATTCATCCACATAACTGCTCTGAAGGCATGTTCCTCCACAAAAAAACTCCAGCCGCTAGGCAGTACCAACACAAATGAAACAAAAAAATTTCCCAGTTTCCTCGGACAGTCAAGTGAATGTTCAGTGAGTCAGGCCCACTCGGCTGTTACGTGAGTGCATCAGATGCCCTAATCACTCCAATGTTTTGCAAGAAATATTCCATAGAACGAACTCCAACCAACAGGAGGTGTAAGCACAAAGAACATGCAGATTCATCCACAAACTGTCCCGAAGGAATGCTATCCCACATAACAAACTCCAGATGCTAGGCGGAACCAGCACAAAAAAAACAAAGTAGGCGCTCAGTTTTCTGAATGTTCAGTGAGTCAGTCCCACTCGGCAGCATAGAAAGTATCACACAATGACCTACTTACTCCATTGACTTTATGAAGGACATCGCTTGCTGTGGGTATGTAAATATTTCGCGGCCATCCTTAATATCTATTCTCAATTTGGCCAGGAACATCAGTGTTAAAGCGACCTTCCGTTGATTTAAGAGTTTCTTGCATTCCTTGAATCAATCACGTTTCTCTCATCGAATTCGCAAAGTCTGGGAACAAGAAAATGTTGTGGTTCTTCCAAGAAAGCCTTCCTTTTACTCCTCGCCTCACGTAACATGAGATCTTTATCGGATGACCTCAGAAATTTGGCCAGAATTGATCAGGGCCTGTTTCCCTCAGCGGATCTCCGAGCCGGAACTCTGTGTGCTCGCTCGATTTCCAGCTTAAATTTCCCATCCAGAAATTTCACCATATCTCGACTTTATCGTCTTCAGGAATTCCAACAATTCGGACGTTGTTTCGCCGGCTACAATTCTCTAAGTCTTCCAATTTTTCCCCGACACGCTCCAAGTCTATCTTGGTCGCAAACAGATTAGCAGCTAATTCCCTCTCTGATGACTCCAGATAATCAACCCATTTCTCAACCAACACACTTGTAACCATCTCAGTGAATTTCGTCTCCATGGCAGTGATCAATCGACATATTACAGCAAGATCCTCCAAGTCAGCAATGACCTTCGCCAGCACTGCCGACATGCTCAACAGTTGACGCTGAATCTCTTTCACCGCACTGTCCAAATTGAGTCCCGGGCTTGCGGCCTCCTCAGGGGCTTCAGCTTGAGCATGTGTCTTTTAATGTATCCAGAGCCCGAGGATTTTGTACTCTTTGACATATTTTCTTCATAGAACAGTCAAGAATCTGAGTGTATCGAATCTCACAAGATCTTTATGACATAAAAAATATAAAAACTAGCAGAGTGCGCAGAGCTCACCGTTCACACGTCCGACCCTCGCATGGCGCCACATGACTCCCTCGCGGAGGCACCCTTTAAAATTTTCTCCCAAGATGGGGTCCCAAAAGAGATCCTAACTGATCAGGGCACCTCGTTTATGTCATGTACACTCCATGAACTTTACAAACTACTGGGGATTTATTCAATCCACACCCATGTTTACCATCCTCAGACGGATGGGCTGGTCAAGCAATTTAATCGGACCCTTAAAAATATGGTTCGGAAGTTCGTACACGAAGTGCGCGAAATTGGGATAAGTGGGTAAAACCCCTGTTATTTGCAGTATGAGAGGTCCCACAAGCCTCCATGGGGTTTTCCCCCTTTTAATTACTTTACGGCTGCAAGCCTCGGGGCATCCTAGATGGGAGGAGGGGCCTTCAGAGAGTAAGAACAAAATTCAATGAATTCTGGACCTGAGAGCAAAACTCCACGCATCGGGGCAACAAACAGGAGAATTTGCTCCAAACCCAGAAATGGTAGTCCCAGCTGTATAAAAGGGGCACTCAGCTATGGGAATTTTCACAAGGAGATAAGGTCCTCATGTTATTACCCACATCGAGCTCTAAATTGTTAACCAAGTGGCAAGGTCCTTTTGAGGTCACACAGTGAGTTGGGGAAGTTGACTATGAGGTAAACTGAACAGATAGAGGCAGTGCACGGCAAATTTACCACATGAATCTCCTAAAGCCGTGGAGAGAGGTGGTACCCGTGGCTTTGGCGACAGTCGTCCCAGAGAGGGTGGAGTTTTGTCCGGAGGTGGAATCAAAAACCGGCCGTCAAACCACCCCATTTCCCTGTGGAGACCACCTCTCACCATCCCAATTCAATGAGGTTGTCAGGTTGCAAAAAACGTTTTCCGACATGTTTTCATATCTACCTCATAGAACACCACACTGAGACAACTCCAGGAGTGGTGGTACGTTCCCACTCCTATCGGTTACTGGAACACAAGAAAAAAGTGGTCTGGGAGGAACTCACAGCCATGCTCAATATGTGTGTGATCGAGGAGTCCCTCAGTGACTGGGCCGGTGGTTTTGGTACCGAAGTCTGACGGGATGGTCCAGTTTTGTGTGGGCTATAGAAAAGTTCACGTGGTGTCTAAACTCAACGCGTACCCAATGCCTCGCTTTGACGAACTGCTCGATCGGTTAGGTGCGGCTCGCTTTTATTTGACACTGGATTTAACGAAGGGATATTGGCAGATCCCCTTGATTCCCATGTCCCAAGAAAAACTGCTTTTTCCACTCCGTTTGGCTCACACCAATTTGTTACCCTTCCGTTCTGTTTGTTTGGGACCCTGGTGACATTTCAGCGACTCACGGACAAAATTCTTCACCCGCACCCTGCATATGCTGCTACCTAACAGGATGGTTCCCTGGCCTGAGTCGGGCTGTGGAGGTATGTGGAGGTGGGGGTGTGATTGAGCACTGATCTGTGGAGAGTGAGGTCCAGGAAAGCTGAGTAGTTAAGGATTTACACCTGTGCTAACACCTGTTTGTATTCCCAGTGAGCTGACACGGAGATAAAAGGGGAGGAGACGGCGGCAGACGAGAGAGAGAGTCAAGCTTCAAGCAGTGTGTGTGTGTGTGTGTGTGCATGTTTGGGAGTGTTCCGTTGGAAAAAGAAGATTTGTGTTGAATAAAGATTGTATTATTGTAATGAAGTACGCTGTCTCCCGCTTCCTCATTCCCTGGAACTAAGGGATTTGCTACAGTGATGCTTTCCAGATGAAAATATCTAAAACAGACATCTCTGAGATGTACGTGTGCTATCTGGGTGACATCTGCACTCTCAAAGAAGCAGATATCTCGTGGATCAGCAACTTTAGTTACAGTTAAAATAAACTGAAAAGGCAGATAGATTTATTCTAATTAATAATGTAATACTATTAAAATAAAATGATTAAAAATGCTTTAAACATATAAAAATAATTCAATATTATCAGGTGAATTATTTAATTTAATAGTATTGAGTGTTTTGATAGAGAACTAATGCTTATTTTCTGTCATTTATTTTATTGTGCTTTAAAGAGGTCAGTGTTTAGCACTTTTTATGATGACAATACTGCCATACTGGGTCCCACAGTAATATTTTAGTATTATGCAATGTTCTACTGGGTTCCAAAAATTAAGTCGTGAACCTTGTTCATTGGCAAAAAATGTTTAATAAAAATATATGAAGGTAAATAATGCCTTTTATTAGGCTACTATGTATCATTGTACATAAAACATAAACATAAATGTGCATAGAAGTGAAAATGATTCAATCTCTTAGGGCCTATAAAGGTCTTAGATCACATCTAATAATCACAACATGTGCTTTGAGGAGTTTGTTGTCTAGTGATTTATTTATTAATATAATTTTTTTTTAAAGAATCTTTTTTCAATGTTTTGTCCACAAAATGATCCAAAATACTTTAAACAACAGCACAACTCATTGAAGAAAATGTTAGTTTGTCCCTCACACTCTCATTTTCATCCCATCAAAAACCAAATATGGCACTACTGTGAGTAAGGTCCATGTGTTCTTAGCCCCCAATGATTGTCACTATATTATATAATATTATGACCATCTTGCAATGAAATGCCTTTATGATCAAACATCGAAGATTTCAAGTAGAAATATCCACATCCATGTTGCATTAAACACAACATAATGACCAGACTTTCATTCTGATAACAGTTACATCATGGGAACCAAAAAATAAAATTCTTGCATTCTTGCAATCTCTAAAACATCACATTCTGTGACAATACCAGTCTGTTATCATGACATACAGGGAGCTTTGTACAACAGTACTTGCCTATTGTTAACCAGTTGTTAATTTTTGCATTTCATGTGCATTTAAAGGCCCTAAGCGGCTTGATCCCTGATAATTGCTGCTTGCAGCTATATTTATTATTATTCTGCTCCCCTAAAACTGATCATGCAGACTGGGCTGTAAGGCCTAGAGCCATGAAACTTTGGGGAATGGTAGTACTCATATAACATAGACATACGCAAGTTCTCACCCCGATCGGCCTAAAGGTGGCGCTATAACAAAGGCAAATGTGTTTTGGGCCATAACTACACAACCGTAAGGGCTAGAATCAAAATTCTCAAATTCCTCTGAATCTTTGAGTCAAATCCTATAAAACATCTCTGATTGCATTTCAGTCTATAATTTTTTCCACCATTTTGAATTTTTTGAAAAACCTACTTTTCCAAACTCCTCCTAGACCGTTAGTCCAATCGGCACAAAATTGGTTATACATCATCTACAGACACCTCTGACAAAAATGTATCAAAATAATTTCGATACATTAAATTGTTCCGAAGATATTAACGATCCAATTCCTTCGGTTTAACATGATTTGTGTAATTGATCAATATCTACTCAATGCAAACTCCAAATGTAACCAAACCTGGTATACATAGTCAACAGGACGTTTAGAATATGTCAGCAAAGTTCAGTACAATTCTGCCCCTACGGGGTGCAATAACTACAAAACTGTCATAACTTCACAGCCGTATGAGTGACAAAACTCAAATTAAATATACATCTTCATTCAAACACATTCTTAAAAAATAAATTTGACAAATTAACAAAAATGGTCGCCAACGACCAATCAAATTTCAGCACCTTACAACTCGTATTGGGAATGGCCGTGAATCCATTTCTGTGAATCCATCAGTGCCTTCAAATCATTTGGTTACATGAATTTCCATTTCCACAAAAAACTTAAAATTTTGATTTAACTGAAAAACCTACTTTTTCAAACTCATCCTAAGCTGTTCGCCCGATTTACATGAAACTTCATACACATTATCTAGACATTCCTGACAAAATCTATCAAAAGAATTCTGATATGTCAAATCGTTCAGAAGATATTAGCCGATAGGTTTTTGCATGTGGCCTGTTATGACTAATTGACCCACATCTTGTGAACTTAATATTCATGCACAAAAGAACATTTTGAGGTAACATGCAAAATTTAATCAATTTGGCAGTGCTATAAAAGAAGAAATAGCTATTTTTACAACTGCATTTTTAAGCAGTTAGAAATATGGAGATAGTTTTACTGTTTGTCCACCAGAGGGAGCCACAAGACAAAATATTGTAAATGTCTGATTTCACAGAAATTCTAACATACTGTATTTTGCCACAGCCCCTGTAAATCAGAAAATCTTTTGAAGTCCATTATGCACCGCTGTCAGACTGTCATTAAATTGTTGCAGGGATTGCATAAAGGTTAAATATTCCATGCACCTTAATTCAGCTCATTTGTAACATGCTCAGTCAATTAACACTTATTTAACATTTAAATCTCAGTTATGGTTTAACTTAAAACTTGCAGCTGAGGTCACATAAATATTAATTTGACCTACAATTAAACATGAATAACTTTGTAAGAGAACAGTGAATATGCCGTCAGTCCTCTGAGAAACATTTATCATATTATTTATATTTTTATGCCCCGAAATATTTGGCCATCAGCCGCAATGTATGCTTTCAAATCCAGGGTGCGAGTGCGATGGCTCATCTTGGTTTCGTCATGATTACCGCTTCCCTGTATGCGGGGACACGGGACAAAGACGGTTCTCTCGAAAAGAAATTAGAAAACCGCGTTAATTCGGCACTTAATGAGAGCAGGTGATTGTTGCTTGTAATAGCTCTTAAGTATGTTTCTTAACTAAGTCTCACGTACCACAAGTGCACATACTTATCTCTGTTCATTTCAAGTTAGACATCTTAGGAAAGGAATGATAACATGAATTATTATTTTTTTTTTTTTTAAGACAGAGTCAGACCATGTTGAAGACCACTCTGTGGATTCAGTTAAGAAATTTGCTAGAATGACTTTCTGAACAGTCCATTAAATGAACTGAATATTAATACATTTGTAAACCGTACTGATGTGTTTATCATTGCGAGCACAGCAGTTGCGGATTGCACCAACGGAGTGGGTGAGTAAATGATGAGTGAATTTTCATTGTTGGGTGAACTATTCTTTTAAAAGGCTCCAATACCATAAACATAAGGTACAATGTTTCTAACTCCCTGAACCCCCATAATGTATATTTTTTTGTTTTGTCACCAGGCCTGCTATGCCCCTTAGGTATCTAAAAACATTCAAACACAAATACTGGACTACTGTCATTCAGCTTCAAAACAGTTGATTTTTATCTTTTAATATTCAAATCAAAGTGCACACGGTCGATTAACTTATTGAAATATTGTAATCTTTTGGTAGAATATTTCCCAAACCCCTCTACTTTGGCTTTGACTCTGGGGCCACAATGTCATAATCCTTGCCTAATTTTGAAGAGACTGTTTTGATTTTTATTCTTTACAAAGTAATATTACTGCCAACTTGTACATTTATAATAACTATTTCATAAAATTGATTAAGCATTTCTTACATCATTTCATAGCTACAGTATGCTGACACCATTTAAGTTATTGTCCTGACCTTTTTTGGGATGGAAATGTAGAGAACGGACCTCTTGGAACCCCTGTGAAAAGCTCCTGGCTCCGCCCCCGATTGAATACCCCTGGTTTATATCAAATATTGGTTAATATTTATTACACCAATAGATGAAATATCGTGTGCATGCTAAAAGATCCATGTTTAAAAAGAGCACGGTCATAGAATGACAAACAATCTTTTAGTAGTGTGTATAGGCGGTTATACACAGGATGTAGTATTCAGAGGCACCTCTGCTAGACATGCTCGTTCACGACAACTATTCTGCATATTGCATTGTCATGCAGGACTGTTTGTGGAACACAACGCAAGAGTTAAAATATTTTATATTTTCACGTATGTCATTGGCTAAGTTCTGTTCATGGTTAAATTGTTTTATGGAGAAATAATGGTCATACAAAAGCAACATTACACACTCAATGGATTTCCCATTTATTTATCATCAAAGGTGTTTCTTGTCTTCTCAAGTTTATTATTTGTTTTAGATCTGCATAGGAAAAGGTTAATTAGTGTTTGACAAAGAAGCACTTGGTGCAGATGTAACCTGACACTTGCTCACACTGCAAAGCGTAATGCACAGATCCTATCAGATCATGTCCATTTTTTTTTTGCCCCACCTATTTTCACATAAGACATATTTGACTGTTTACACACTTTTTAGAGTTTAAAAAAAAAAACTGCCCTGTAATTAACTTTATTTTTATTCATGCATACCAAACTATCATAAATATCATAATAATAGATCATTAATAAAAATAAAATAATTCCACCTTCCTACTAGGAAAAGTGCAATGGCACACCACATGATGTTAGACTTCCAACTTGGACATTTTTATAAAATATTACGCTCCACTTTTGCCAAGATGCAGAGGCCTGTCGTCACACAAACATTCCAAAACCAGAAAGAGGCACAAACTTGGTGCTACACCTTGACTTTTATTAAAAAAATATCACTCAGTGAGGCAAAGGTTCTGCATTACATGATGATAACACTTGTTTAACAAACATTTGCAAAGGCACGTGTTCTAATCATGCTACATTGTACTCTTTCTATAAGTACCTGTAATGCAAATGAGAGCATTGCAGCATCATTTATAATACGGTTGCTCTGACATCTCTAGTAACAGTCTAGCACCTGCTAGGCTAACAGAATTGTTCCAATTTTGTTTTCTTATAAATAATATTATGATAATCATGCAATGAAATGTCATTTTGATCAAACATCAAAGATATCAAGAAGAAATATCCCACATCCAAGTTTCATGCAACACAACATAATGACTAGACTTTCATTCTGATAACGGTTACATCATGGCAACCAAAAAAAAATAAAAAATAAAATAAATAAATAAATAAATAAAAAAACACCCTGCATTCAGCCCTAAAACATCAAATTGTGACAATACCAGTCAGTTATCATGACATACAGGGAACTTTGTACAACAGTACTTATCTATTGTTAACCAGCTGTTAATTTTTGCATTTCATGATTATTCGTATGCACTTAAAAGCCCTAAGCGGTTGCTGCTTGCAGCTATATTTATTGATTTTAATTGTATATTTCATACACAGAATATCCAGGGTTCGGAGGGTTACTTTTGAAATGTATTCCACTACAGATTACAGAATACATGCTGTAAAATGTAATTTGTAACGTATTCCGTTAGATTACTCAAGGTCAGTAATGTATTCTAAATAATTTGGATTACTTCAGCAGTGGTAGATTTTTTCACTTGTTTTTACAATAAAAACTCTGCCAGTACAGTAAGACAAAATACACGTTAAAAATACATTCTCTGAAAAATCTAAATATCTTATGCAGTGTTGTTTCTAAAACGAGATAAATCAAACTGATCTTGTTTTAAGGATTTAGATATTTTTACAGGAAAATACAAAAATTATCAAGAATAAACTTTTTGCCCAAATATCAAAGGTCTTGCTAGAAAAAAAGAAATGATCTAACGTGAATTTTCTTGATAAAAAAATATGATCGTGCCTGGTAACATGCATGTAAAATAGCTAGAAACAGCATTTTAGCTTAGCATAAAGCTGACAATTTACACAAGGTTTCTTTCTATTTCTTCTGCTCCAAACTTCTCTGTCTGCTCGTACGAATGAAACACATCAGAAAGTGTTTCACCGCTGTTCAAATGCACTTTGGATCGCATAATTTATATGTATAAATGTTTTCCATCTGAAAGGACTAAACATAATGAAACAAATGACAATAAAATGCAAAGTAATCTCTTCAGTAATAAAAATAATTTGAATGTAATTGTATTTTAAATACCAATGATTTGGAGTGGAATACAGTTACTTACATTTTGTATTTTAAATACGTAATCCCGTTACATGTATTTTGTTACTCCCCAACCCTGAGAATATCCATACATACCTCCAAGTGCTTAAACGATTAGATGTGGAGTCTTTTTTAACGGATAGGGAACACCGGGGCTAAAGGCACACCTTAAGAAAAATGTGCTTTTTTCTGGTCACAAAGTTTAAAGATTGAAAAAAATACTTTTTTTTTTAATTATAAACAGAGCAACAAAATTTGATTAAAAACAAAAAATAACGGATGCTTCACTGTGGGTATGGTGGTGTTTGGGTCTTTTTTTTTTTGACCAAACATACATTCTAAATTTATGGCAAAAAAGTTATATTTTGGTTTCATCGGACCAAAAAACATTTTGCCATATGGTTTGGTTGATTGGATATGTTTTTGGCAAAAATTTAGATGGACTTGGATTTTTTTTTTTTTTTTTGTAATGTTTACCGTCATGCCACCCTTCCCATATCCCAGACAAACGAAGAATACAGGATATTGCTGTCACATGCAGCGAGTTACCAATACTTGTCAGATATTCTTGCAGCTTCTTTAATGTTGCTGTAGGCCTCTTGACAGCCTCCCCGATAAGTGTTTCTTCTTGTTTTTTCATAAATTCTTCTTTGTGATGCGCCATTTTCTCCACTTGTTGATGATGGCCTTCAGTGTTCCATGGCACATCTAATGTCATGGAAATTATTTTGTACCCCTCTCCTGATTGGTACCTCTCACAATGAGAACCCACACTTTGCAAGCTCTTTGCAGACCATGGCTTCAGCAGTAAGATGCAACCAAAAAGAAGCCAAGAAAATCCTACAGAAACAGCTGATTTTTATTCAGTGTTAGTCAACATCACTTAATTGATGACCTGAAGATTATAATTTTTTTGGAAAGTGATACCACTGTTCCTTGTGTGTATTTCTGTTGTCACTAACTTAATGTATCCCAGCTCTCTTCCATCTGACTTATAATATGAGGTTATCTATAACATAAATATGACCTCAATTTCAATGATCAGCATAGTGTAACAAAGTACACTAGAGATATACTGAGTATACTGAATATATTATATCATACTGAATATAATATAGTATACTGTATATATTTATACATAGTATACTGTGTATAAAATAATATATTTTCAACAAAATCTTTAATATTTAAACATTAAAAATATGCATAAACAGGCCATTTAATTTATACTTAAAACTGGGCAACTGGCTAACATAGATTAATAAACCATGCATGTACACACTGATGACGCATCATTTGGGTAGTTGAGAAGCTGGGACAGACTGATTGAATGTAGGCGAATACTGGAGAAACATTAAAAATCATTAACAATGACATCTTAAAGCAGGGGTGTCAAACTCATTTTATGCATGCCAGAACAATCTACCTGAAACTGAGCATCATCATAAAAAATAGCCTATTTGGTAAACTGATCATTTTAATTACTTTTCTTCTTCCGCTATTGAAGTCTATGGCTGCCCACAGAACCGTTGGCAGGAAAGTTATGAAGAGGACAGACTGAATTTATACCACAGCAAATTTTGGGTGTCTATCTTAAACCTAGCGCTAGCAACAGTTTAAAGTTTCACTTTTGTATAATGCTTATAACTTTTAAATTGTAAAGCCTACAAACAGTTTCCCCTCTGATTCCTTACCTCATGCTAAGTCAAATGGACACCATGGTTACAATTTCCACCCAACTAGATTTTCTGCCATTTTGAATTTTCTGAAAAACTACTACTAGGCCATACGCCCGATTCTCATAAAATTTGGCATGTATCACCTAGGGACACTTATGACAAAAGTTATAAAAAGCTTTTTGATAGACCAAACCGCTCTTTGACGAAGATTATTGCGAAGTCGTGAAGCTAAATCTTGGCAACATTTGCCATTTTGAACGCAACTTATGTCATAGCTATCATGCCCTGAGGGTACCTCAGCAGTGTCTGCACAGCACCACCTAATGGTCAAAAAATAAGAAATTGTTATTTTGTTTAAAAATTCTGAAAAGTTTGGCCTAAAATCATAAGACTTTAGATGTCTTGAGTGATGCAGAGTACAAGGATACCAATTTTGCCATGGTCGGTCATACTTTGTTCAACATTTTAAATTTCCTTGAAAACTTACTTTTTCGAACCCCTCCTACAGCTTTTATCAGATCTTCCCCAAATTGATGACACATGGTCCGGTTCTAGTCTGCTTGGGAGCAAAGTGTTCCGGATCCAGTACTTAAAAAAAAATACAGAGGCTAAGAATGGTAGAAACCAACCCAACAAACAAGCTGCCATTTTTTTAAATTTGTTTTTATCAAAAGTGCCGTAATGCAGTTACAGACCGTTCCGGACCAATTTTAGCCCTGATTTGGACACTCTTCCTCAAAAGTATAATTTTTTGTGTCTGTCTAAACATATCCACTGTTTGGGTTTAGAAATAACTCCCCTCAAGGTAAATCAAGGTGTTGACATCTGTATAAAATTTAGGGTGGTCATCCTTTCACAAGGGCTTGTAGCACTCCCTGCACAATCATCTGTACATCCTCTTTTCTGCATGTGAGAGTTGAATGAAATTAGAGTACATTATTGGAGTTTTTTTTTTTTTTTTTTATAAGAGAAGTGCAGTTAGTTTTTGTAGTTGCCTGCCAGGATGGCTATAAAACAGGTTTGATCTTGCAATTGAATACCATTGTTAATGCAATTCCTTCATGTATCAAGGTCCACACCACTCCTACAGTCTGGCATAGTACAGCCAGTGTCCTAAATGTTTTTATTAGATTCCAAACTATGCAATTCATCAATGAAGGAAACAAAAGAAAGATGACATAAGCTACTAAAGAAATGGGGTATATTTAATGTAAACAGCATTGAAATAACATAACCATAGCATTACAGCGATTAAAGCATACTGCAAGATAAGCCTAAAAAAACCCTTTAATATTAAAAAGTACAAAAAGGGTCAGATCCATTTTTATACATTGCCAAACCGCTCGGCACGTTTACGCTTCTTTGCCTGAAAGAGAAAGAGTGGGGGAAAACAAACAGAAGGGTTGCGCAATGAAAAACAAGAAGGTAACAGGCTGATGCAGCCCCAGAGTGACATGAATGAACCTTATCATGGCAAATTCTTAGTGCATTTTTTATAGACTGTCCATGGCCTGTCTTTCTGCACTAAAAGCAATCAAAAATCATCCATATAAACCTGCAAGCCACATCAATAATAAAGAAAGCCTACGAGACCAAAACTGGAGCTGAATGATGAAAAGAAATCTAGTCTAAAGGCCTATTCAAGCCTGTATTTTCTACCAAGCCTGTATTTTCTGTACAAATGTTCATTGCAAATGAGCTGTCAAATAGGAACAATGGATTCCAATGGTGCTATTCAGACTGGGTCAGACAAATCATCCGTCGACAATGTTAAGTTTTTTGTTTGTTTTTTTTTTTTGTTTTTGTTTTTGTTTTACAGAGGGGAGTCACATTTTTTTCTTCAGAGTGCGAAGAAAACTGACTGACCAATGAGACATGAGCTTTTTGTAAATTTTTCCCAGAGTCTCTACTGCTCTACAATACAGCGCATTGGTGGCACTGATCAACTAGCAAACACTTGCATTGGATATGCGGCTGATATGCACCACTGAAAATTATATAGGCCTTCTATTCTCACGCACAAAAACACTGAACTCAATGCAAATATGCAGTAAAGTATTAATATAGAAGCCGTAAACACATTATTTTAATAATATTTATGTAATGTGCTGATACCTCATATTTTATAATAGTAATAAGTATATCACTGTGCCTGTTATATAAAAAAGCAGTGAGGTTCAGCAATTTGTTAGCAAAAAATATTACATATAAATTCTTGTGATATTTTACTACGAGCTTAGTGCCAGGATAAGCATTCATGTAAAAGTGCTTTTGCTCATTACGCACAAGAAACCCAGAATGCAATACAAATATGCAATAATTAAAGACCCTGTGAATTCGTGTTTTCTTTTATATTATTTTGTAATGTTCTGATGCATCATATTTGATAATATATCCGTTTTTACTTAATGTTATGACACGTGTATTTATATAATTGTATCTTGTGTTGTATTATCCAGGCATTAAATGAAAGAGAAGCTGGATTCAGGAGTTTGTTTGGAATATACTATACATGTATAGTACATGTATAGCAAAACGCATGCATAAAAATAAAAGACAAGTGTCGTATGCAACAGCGCTCTTTACTCATCTCACTTGCACAAACCCCCCCACAGAACTTTTCTGTAACCTTGATTTCATTCTCTAAATGGATGAAGTACGACATTGGTAAGCAGTGAGTTTTCAAAGAGAATAGCACTTCAGTTTAAAAAATCTGAAAAATTCCATAGAAACTCACAAATATAAACAATGTCTGAAGAGTCTGAAGTTATACCTCTGAATCATCCACTCCAGCAGAGGCTGCACTTGTGAGAATGCCAAATCTCTCCTTTCTCTTCTTCAGCTTTTCATCATCCTCAAACTAAAAAAAAATTTGCCAACAAAACAGCAAAAGCAAGAGCACAGTTTAACAAGGCAATGGTTTAATGCATGTCCTTGTATCCATTTCAGATGTACAATGCAAATCAACAGTAAAATGGCTGTGGAAGAGAAAGATTATTTGGCTTAGGGGTGGTTAAATATATATATGAAGTGGAAATCTCTCAACCCGTAGAAATTTGAATATTGTTTCCATCCAGATTCTGCAAAATGCCACCGCATGGTAGGGAATGCACATTCCAATCAAAGGTTGTTCTACAAATAATAACTGTATTATTTTTATGTGCCGTCTTGTATTTTCAGTTTTTTTTATTTTTATTCAAAGGTGCCTTTTCTCAGGGTCTTGGAATCTCCCTCGTGAGAGAATAAACAAACAAATATGGTTAAAAAGAAAACTGATGGGCTAGTTTTATTTCATGCCTCCTAAATTGTTTTCTTAGTTTTTTTAATCTGTCAAAATGACAGATGAGGATAAATTACCTCAGAGATTCTCAAATAACGTTTGATTGAGGGGTTTGCTTCAAACGCTTACATATTATTCAACTAAAAGGAGAGAAGCTTTTTTTTTTTTTGCTTAAAAAAAAGGATAAAATATTTTTAGTGCTGTCAGTCTATTAAAATATTGAATCGTAATTAATCACATGATTTTAATTAGATAATAGCGATTAAGAGATTTTGAAAGTGCTGAAATTTCATTCTATATATACACTTCCTGTCAAAATGAATTTATTTCCATTTTAGGAAAACAAAATAAAACCATATGTAACAATAATGCTTAATTAACATTTTTCAAAAGAGACTTCCAAATGCAAAAAAAAAAAAAAAAAAAGCACCAATTCACATGACATTACAAGTTTCCCCAAAGTCTACGTGGTGACAAATTGAAAGAATGTGTCCCGAAAGGTTGCATATTCATTTCAATGTGCAATAAATCTCCGAAACCTCATCCTCCACAATATTAATCAGCTGGCAGGCTGTGGCCATCCACTTTGAATGTGGAATTCACATGATTCGTGTCAGGGCGTCAAGTGCCACTTTGAACTCCACATGAAAAGCACTGCAGAGAACGTCAGAGTTTGTAATGGCATAGTAACCATACTCTTACTGCTTCTGACATATCTATGTATGGCAGAAATAGTAAGAGTATTATGGTAGTATGCCATTCCGAACACAACCAACGTCTTGTTCTGCTCTTTGTGCTAGCACTGCCCACCTAAGGATACCTCCATCTGAATCCGGTAATCATTAGCTGATGCTTCAAAAGGTCAGTGGCAACTGGTTCAAAGTAGAAATTATTGGAACTCTGAGGTGCGTCGGCAGACATTCAAGCTGTGCAGCTGTCTCTCATCATTGCCATGTCATGTGTTAAGATTTAGGTGACAGAACTTGTTTTTTGTCACAAGTCCCATCTGGGTAAGTTTTATAAGACTTGATCACTGACACAGAATCGCAGTTGTGAGTGTTTGTGGTGTGTATGTCTGTGTAACTGACTCCAAATTGCAAAGGTTCCACCCTATTTCAACCAGTGTTTAGAACTCACATGGAGCTAAATAAAATGTGTTTTGTGAAAATTGGTAAATGCGTTAATCCCATTAAAGAAAAATGATCATGTTAAACATTTTCAATTAATTGCACACAGGCTGTGAAAAAGTATTTGCCCCCATCCTGATTTCTTCTGTTTTGGTGTATATCTCATATTAAATTGTCTCAAAATTCATACAAAATCTAACAAAGCAAAATGCAATCTGAGTAAACAAAACACAGTTTTTAAATGATAATGTTATTTACTGAAGCAAAAATGTATTGTAACGGGGTAAAATGGAAAGGAGGTGGCGAGAACCGGAAGAAGAATCAAAGTAATATTTAATTAAACAAAAACACACACATACAGGGCAGCTGCCTGTAGCTTTCTCTCTCCCGAACCTCCGCCTCCAGCGGCCTTTGTCCCGCTCGTCAGCTCGATTAGCCTGATTAGGGTCCGGGTGTGCGTCAACACGGCCCGGCCCTCCTCCTTGCCACAGTTATCCAATACCAACTGGGCCTGTGTGAAAAAGTATTTGCCCATCCCCAAATCTATGAAACTGCATTCATAGATCCATCTAAGAGCGAAAACCACTAACCCAGAAGAACATTAATGCTCATAACGCAGAATGTTCTGTGGACTGATGAGTCGAAAGTGGAACTGTTTGGAAGACAGGGGTTCCGTTAAATCTGGCGAAAATCAAACACAGAATTCCACAAAAAGATCATCATACCTATGGTCAAGCATGATGTGGTAATGTGATGGTGTGAGGATGCTTTGCTACTTCAGGGCCAGGGCGACTTGCAATAATTGAGGGCAACATGAATTCTGCTCTCTACCTGAAAATCCTAAAGGAGAACGACCGGTCATCTGTCCGTGAGTTGAAGCTCAAGCACAACTGGATTATGCAGCATGACAATGATCCAAAGCATAGGAGTAAGTCCACCTCTGAATGGCTCAAAAGAAGCAAAAAAAAAAGCTTGAGTGGCCTAGTCAAAGTCCTGACTTGAACCCGATTGAGATGCTGTGGCAGGACCTTAAACGGGCAGTTCATACTCGAAAACCCTCCAATGTGGCTTTACTAAAGCAGTTCTGCAAAGAAGAGCGGGCAAAAATTCCACCACGTTGTGAAAGACTGATCTCCAGTTATTGGAAGTGTTAGGTTCCAGTTGTTGCTGCTAAAGGGGGCACAACCAGCTATTAAGTTTAAAGGAGCAGTTCGTTTTTCACATGGGTGATATACACTGGCAGCCAAAAGACTGGAATAATGTAGAGATTTTAATGTTTCAGAAGGAAATTGGTACTATAATTCACCAAAGTGGCATTCAACTGATCACATAGTCAGGACATTACTGATGTAAAAAACCATCACTATTTGAAAAAAGTCATTTTTGATCAAATCTAGACAGGCCCCATTTCCAGCAGCCATCACTCCAACACCTTATCCTTGAGTAATCATGCTAAATTGCTAATTTGGTACTAGAAATACACTTGCCATTATATCAAACACAGTTGAAAGCTATTTGGATTGTTACATGGAGTTTAACATCGTCTTTGTGTTTGTTTTTGAGTTGCCACATTATGCAATAGACTGGCAGGTCTTAAGGTCAATATTAGGTCAAAAATGTCAAAAAAGAAACAGCTTTCTCTAGAAACTCAGTCAATCATTGTTTTGAGGAATGAAGGCTATACAACGCTTGAAATTGCCAAAAACTGAAGATTTCATACAAAAGGTGTACACTACAGTCTTCAAAGACAAAAAGGACAACTGGCTCTAACAAGGACAGAGAGAGATGTGGAAGGCCCAGATACAACTATACAAGAGGGTAAGTACATCAGAGTCTCTAGTTTGAGAAGTAGATGCCTCATGTCCTCAGCTGACAGCTTCTTTGAATTCTACCCGCTCAACACCAGTTTCAAATACAACAATAAAGAGAAGACTCAGGGGTGCAGGCCTAATGGGAAGAATTGCAATGAAAAAGCCACTTTTGAAACAGAAAAAAAAAAACAAGAAAAAGGTTAGAGAGGGTAAAGAAACAGACATTGGACAACAGATAATGGGAAGAGTGTGTTATGGATTTTAACCCCATTGTGCTTTTGTGGGATCAGCTAGACATGTGAAGTGCCCGACAAGACCGCCACATCTATGGCAAGTGCTACAGGAAGCGTGGGGGGGAAATGTCACCTGAGTATCTGGACAAACTGAATGCCAAGGATCTGCAAAGCTGTCATTGCTGCACATGGAGGATTGTTTTGATGAGAACTCTTTGAAGTAGTTTTTTTCAAATTGTAATAGTAATTTTTCACGTTATTAATGTCTTGACTATACGCTGATCAGTTGAATGCCACTTTGGTGAATAAAAGTATCAATTTCTTACCATAAGAGCAAAATCTGTACATTACTCCAAACTTTTGGCCACCAGTGTAGGTGTTGGCTAACTTTGCTTCAATTAAAATAAATAAATTTGAAAACTGTATTTTGTGTTTACTCAGGTTGCCTTTATTTTATGTTACATCTCATTTGAAGATGTAAAACAATTTTTTTAACTTTTGTTATGAAAGTGAAATGCGCAAATCTTAAATTACTTTTGAGCGCATATTTCATTAATCAACCAAAAATTTCTACATAAATATTTTCTTACATCACCCACCCCAATTGGGCCTTTGAATGAAACACGAGCAGAACAGATTTTTTTTGGTCACTGGCGCTTTCTCCGAAGCAAGGGAGGCAGTGCCTCCTCAAATTCGGATGAGAAAAACAATTGACTGTACATAAAACAATTTTTTTTTTTTTTTTTTTACTAAATGTGAGATTAAATACTGTGTTGAGCACTCATATTTCCCAAGTAACACTGTCCAACAGTGAGACCAGTGGATACAGTTTCTTAAGAAAGCATCAACTCTTTCACATCCCTCAATCTCATTGCGTTCTCATTTAAATCCTAAAGCAGTGGTTCCCAACCCTGTTCATGGAGGCTCCCTAACACTGCACATTTTGTATATCTCCCTTTTCTGACACACCCAATGCAGGTCTTGGAGACTCCACTAACGAGCTGATGAATTGAATCAGGTGTTTAATGGAGATTTGGAGATATCCAAAAGTGTAGTGTAGGGTGGTCCTCCATGAACAGGGTTGGGAACCTATGTCTAAAAGAGTGCCGTGAATGTGAGGGGGGAATCCATGAAATACGTGCAAAAAGTCACGAGGCTGTAACTGGTTTATTACCCTTTCAGTTTTTCAATGCGATAATGCCCATCTGTCATGATTACATTTCCACAGATGGCCATAAATGCATAAAAATGGTGGAAGTGGGCTGACTAATTATAGTGTGGTTCACAACCCTGTTCCTGGAGGCCCCCAACACTGCACATTTTGTACATCTCCCTTATCTGACACACCAAATTCAGGTCGTGGAGTCTCTACTAACGAGTTAATGAGTTGAATCGGGTGTGTTTGATTAGGGAGATATACAAAAGTGTAGTGTTGGGGAGCCTCCAGGAACAGGGTTGGGAACCACTGGAGAAAACAATGAATCAAAATGAACTTGAAAAGGACTTTCATGAAACATGAAATGGTCTGTGAGTGAGGTCATTTTTAGTGAGCACTCATGTTACATTAAAAGGTACAACTGTGCAATCATTTCACCTGAAGTGTTTACCTAGGAGCAACAGCTGGTAGTACATGACATATGTTTATTGCTATATTTTTGTAGTCATGTTTGAAGCAATGTAAAAAAAAAAATAAAAATAACCTTGATGAATCTTTGATTTGTCTTGGTTTATTTAAAGAGCACCTATTATGGTTTTTAAACGTGCCTAATTTTGTTTAGAAAAACACTTTAATTTGCTCATAATTTAAATTGCAGCATTACCTTTTTTTTCCCCAGTGTCAAAATGACTCGTTCAAAAAGACAACTCCTTTCAGAGAGCCTACTCTGCTCTGGTCAGATGTCCCAGTCTGTTGTGATTGGTCTACCGCTTAGTGTTTGAGGGCAGGTCAAAGCTATTCGCGAGGCCATTTTTTTTATTATTTTGAAATGCATGTTGCATACATGTACAAGTTAGGGATATATGACGAGGCGGTGGCGGCCGTGGCCGGGCCATGATGGTGCACGGCCAGAGTTGAATCAGCTGATCAGCGGGAGAGCGAGATAAAGGGGAGCTGGAGGCACCAGTTAGAGAGAGAGACGGACGTGGCCGCGCTGCATGCGTGTACTTATGTTTTATGTTGTTTTAAGTTTTGACATTAACCCTCAGGGTTCGACAGACGTGCCAGCGCATCCTGCTGGATAATTTCCTCACAACAGCGGAAACAACTTAAAATACTCCGTTATTTTTGGGCATACAGATAAGTGTAAGACATCATTAGAGACTATAAAGGGTCTACTTTTATTTGTGTACACTCACAATAACAAAACCTTGTGCTTTTGTAAAATAAAGAAAATAAACAGGGTGCGCCGAAACATCACAAAAATGAACTGAAACTCTGTGAATACTTATCATACAAACATGAAACATATGTCTAAAGAAAGCTTAAAATGTCTACTTTTAAATAAAACTATTCAAATTTAAAACAAGTATTCTCCTGCAATGTAATCTGTATGAAACAAAGCGATGTACAGTTTCTCCTGGCTCAGCTAATTATCGCTAATGTGATCCCACCCACCAGCAGAGCACGCTATTCATACAGTAATGTGCTGAGGCGATCAATGCAAATGGTAAACGCCCCCAACTGTGCCTTAAAAAACATCAAGTTCATCATCAGATTCATTCACTTTCCTGCGTGTTTGGAAGATGGCTCACTACACAGGTGAGGAAGCTCTAAAGATGGTCCTGGATAGTGACGAAGAGTTCACATTTTCCTCAGAAGAAGAGCGGGACTCTGACGATGAACGTTTGAAGAGCGACTTGATCCAGCCGAAGATACAATTTCGGAAGAGTATGTCTTTACGTTATTTTATATAAACATGTACATATTTTACTAGTTGGACTATATCCAGACTTGCCAGCCAGTATTCAAAGTATTGAAATTTGAAATATGTCCTAATAAGCAAGTTTTTGTTACATTTAGATGTTGTTTCGGCTAAAGCAGGTATTTAAATTGTATGTTGTATGATATAAATATGATATGTAATATGATATAAAAATAATATGAATGTTTAGATTATATTTTAACTAGTGTTTATGCTGCCTCATTATCATCAACGAAGCTTGTGCTTGCAAATATCTGTTCGGGTGTAAATGTGTAAAATGTGCTGTAAATATGCCCATATTAGAAAATCAGCATATTAAAATGATTTCTAAAGGATCATGTGACACTGAAGACTGCAGTAATGCTGAAAATTCAGCTTTGATCACAGGAATAAATTGCAATTTACAATATATTCAAATAGAAAAGTTATTTTAAATTGTAAAAATAATTCACAATATCACTGTTTTTGCTGTATTTTGGATCAAATAAATGCAGCCTTGGTGAGCAAAAGAGACTTATTTTAAAAACATTAAAAAATCTTACCAATCTAAAACTTTTAAACGGTAGTGTAGGTCTAAAGTTTTTAAGTCTTTATGTAAAGAAAATGTATAGTCAGATTACTACTTTTAACTTAAACTTGATTTTGTGAATAAGCTACAAACAATACATTCAATCATTAAGTCTCCTCACATTCACTCTCTCTCAGGGGAGGGGTCTTTGTCTCCTCAGGTGTGAATCACATCGATATTCATGATCATCCACGCCTCCTCACATATGGCTTTTCTAACACAAAGTGTCTTACAAAAGTTAAATGACTATATTGTTTTGTATGAATGAGTGATCAGGATGGTTTTCACATCATTTTGCAGCAAAAACTCTAGGCTACAAGATCCAGTTCTCAAAAGTCTTGTGAACAAATGTTTAGTATGTGTTATATGGCCTTATTTCAGTGACTTAATTTGTTTTGTTTTTTCAAAAACCATGCATAAACATTATTTTCTCAAAAATACAAACATGTACATACATGTTGCTCACATATTATTGTAGCCCTGTTTGTGCTGAATAGTGTTACCCGACTTTAGCCATTAATATGTTTTTAAGCAACTGAAAAAAAGCACAAGGCATGTCAAAACTTCTCCAAGGCCCAAAACACCCTCAGACCCCAGAGGGTTAAACTTACGTTGACTGCTCAGCCGGTTCCTGCCTCCACCTTGCCTGTCCATATACTGTTACAGGGTGCTTGATATATCAGCGGTATTATTGGCCGATACCAGGGAAAATAAAAATATAATTAATTATCGCACTGATAGTGGAGTTACTACTGATATTTTGTTACGGTTTATTTTCTTGAAGCAGAGAATCTCTGTCTGCTAGTGGCTTTTCTCCTTCAGGCAGGCAGTCAAGTCAGCGCACATGTGCACAGGGTATGTGACCAGGAAAGATAGTGTTTAAAGTCAAGTTAGCATCTCACTTTGCTCTGAGGATAATTTCAACATCCATGCACCATGTTACATTGTTTTGGGGCTCATTTTAATCTGGATCCTGCTTCAAGTAACAATATACAGTTTTCCATATTCTGTTTATGATTAAGTAATAAGCAAAAATGTGACAAACATTTGTTACTTAGGGGCAATTTTTGCCACGTTTTTGCTTATTACTTCATGAAACCAACGGAATACAGAAAATGGCATCTCATTACATACAGCAGCTTGACACACAAAACACAAACCACCACTGCACACTGTTGGTTGCCATCATAAATATTACACCATGTACACAGAGATTTGTGGTTGCATCATGTTTGTATTGTTTTTTGCTTCATGTTACACACGGTTAAACTGATCAATTTAGCGTTTTATCAGGATTACCATAAATACTCTTTTAAATGTGCACAATACAAGGATTACCATAAATACATTCAAGTATAATGGCATTTATTTCTCATTCAAATCAGCATACATCTGTAATATAGTCATACTTTAATTCACCAAAGCTTTAATAGCAGCAGTTAAGAGTTCAGATTGTGAAGTCTTATTTGATAATTTTAGTAGTTTTAAATTAATTAGGTGTCAGCTCCAGTTAAAAATATTAAAACTAGTGCTGTCAAATTAAGGTGTTAATTGCATGCTATTAATTAAAAAAAAAAATATAAAGCATTAATTTTTCGTAATCGCGATTAACGCACAGCACTTCCCTTTCAGTGATAAAATGAAGAAAAGGACCTCTTAGCCCTATTATTTGATGTACAAAACAAGCCCAGATGGGACTTGTGATAGAAATCAAGTATTTTCAGCCTATGTAAGGCACATTTTAATTACCATAGAAGCACATCATGTCTTAACCATCACTCCGCTGTTCTCCTGGAGTTCAAAGGGACGTTTGACACTGGGGTTGTCGTCCTGACGTAAATCATGAGTGCAGCGGATAGCCACGGACTACTGGCAGATTAATATTGTGGAGAATAAGAGTTTAAGAGATTTAATGCCCATTGCAATGAATACTAAACCTATGGGGACTAAAGCCATCTTTAAACAATAAAGGCAGCACAGAAGCTGCATCTGTGGCAATTAAGTACATTTTCACAGAGTGAGAATAAATGCATTTACACAGCAGTTGCAAATACATTAATATTGTTATGAGATGAATATTTTTAATGTAAAAGGATGAGATATAAAGAGAATATAAAAATATAAAATGAATCAATATGAATGAATAAATCAACCTATTGGGATAAATAATTCTACCTCCCAATCCGACTTTGGAAAAAGTTTAAATTTAGATGTATTGGCGCTATTTTAGTGAATTCCTCTGTTAATACTGTGGAAGGCTTTGTTTGGAAAATAATAATGCATTATATTGTTACATATTGTTTTGTTTTCTTTGCTATGATGGAAATAAATCAATTGACATGAAAATAAGTATATGTGTGTCAAAGTTCACTATTTTCAAAATCTGTGATTAATCGTGATTAAACATTTTAATCGACTGACAGTCCTAGTCAAAACACAGGATGTAAACGAAAATGAAATTTGAATATTGTTAAAAAAAAACAAAAAAAAAAACCTGATGACACTGTCTCCTCATTTCAAAAGTCCACCTCAAACCACTGATTTCTGTGTTAAGCATTCTTAAAATCATTCTTACATAAATTCATGCATTCAAAATACAAACTCTTTTTGCTCATTTTATGAAAAAAGGCCCAAAGTTTTAAGAAAATCCAAGTCAAGGCCATAACCAACAGCATGAGCTAGTCTTATTTTGATTTGCACAAACAGAAATATTCATTCACACTCCCACAATATATATTGAGGAATATCCAGGGTGAAATTGTACAGAACAGTGCAAGAAAACATAATAGAACACAAATATATTTTAGCATCGTATGGCACTTACTCTTCCTGTAATTTATAGCCTAGTCTGTTTTGAAATATAAACAAAAGCATACCTTTTTTGAAACTGAGGAGACATTCATGCCAAACCGTTCTGCTCTCTTCTTTAACACCTCAACGTCCACCTGTCAGTGTGTGATTTTTAACAGCTGAGATTTGATAGCAAGAGTTGACATTAAGAAAGCAAAGTTGTCCAAAATGTGCAACCAGATTACTTACACTCACTTTGGGAATGGCTGAAGTTCCTAAATTCACAAACAAACAAACAATCATCAGTAGGATGGGCATTTTTGATTAAAAGACATTTGAAGTACTTTACTGGTTATGGCTAGAGATGCACCGATACTATTCGGTAGTACTCGTATCGGGCCGATACTGGGGGGTAAATACTCGTACTCTGTATCAATGTCATCATTTCATATTTCTAAGTATGAGTACATTAATATAATAACGTGGTTGCATACATGTGCATAGTGCTATTAATACCAGTTTGAAAACATGAAACATTTTAATGTGTTTCAACCATATAAATCTAGTACATCAGTTTTTTTTTATTTTATCCATCTTTACCTGATAAATGTGGATTCTCTCACATGCATGCACCTTCTCTCCATCACTCCCTCTCCCTCCCTTGTGTGTAGTGCGAAAGCTCGCATTTAAGCTCTTGCCAGTCATCCAGGAATGTTTTAATGGATAATTTCAAATGCAATTTTGACAGATAAGACAGCAAGAAAGTTAAGAAATTGTTTGAAACTAATGCGTGAGTTTTCATTCCATCGGCCTTCTTTCTCTCTCCGCACATTTGTGTTTGAGAAAAAAAAAAAAGAAAAAACGCGCTATGATCAGACTCGCGCCAGAGATCTTCTATTATAGAGATAACCTTCGCAGTTCTATCATAGAAGAGAGCGTAACGGCTAGCTAACTAGCATGCATTGACAGTAAGTCACCGTTTACAGATACCATACAAATTAATGGGGAGAGCCGTAATATGACACCTACAATTCGTATAATATCTTAAATCACAATTTTATCATATGAAACTCAAAGCTTACACCAAACAGATTATTTAGTGTCAATCATGTTTAAGATAAGTGGACAGGCAGTCAATTTCTTAAGCAATTAACTGTTTCCTCACAAAAAGCAGTTCATTCAACGTCATGAAGTATCTTCTCCATAGATATCCATTCAAAAAGAACGGCCTCTTGTCTCCTCGCCAGCAGGGGCGGACTGGCCATAGGGAGAACCGGGACTTTTCCAGGTGGGTCAGCCGTGAAACGGGGCCGAATGGATAAAATAACAACGATGAAGCATTAATAACGTGTTAGCTGGGATAGTTTTAAAAGGTGAGCAGTCCTGAATTGTCATTTTTAATTACTGAAACGCTAATATTGGCAATATTAAGATATTAAATGCATATAGAATGGTATACGTTTACGAACACAAAACTACTCATATCGGTACTCTGTATCGGCCGATACCCAAAACTAGGTGCTTGGTACTTGTATCGGCCTTCAAAAATTTATATCGGTGCACCTCAATTGTGGCTGAACCTAATTCCCAGGGGACAACTCACCTTTGGAAGATTCAGGTACTGGTAACCCAAACCTAATAAAACAAGATGCAAAAATATATATAAATATTTATATACAATAATCCATTGCATAAGCATCACAGCAATGACGATACTAAAATACATGTTACTGAGGAATGCAATAAGCCAATCAAAATTTTCAAATACAAAATATTGTTACAATGAG
This sequence comes from Myxocyprinus asiaticus, assembly GCF_019703515.2. NCBI lineage: Eukaryota > Metazoa > Chordata > Actinopteri > Cypriniformes > Catostomidae > Myxocyprinus > Myxocyprinus asiaticus. The sequence continues at coordinate 30,670,464 of NC_059378.1, forward strand.
AAAAAAAAAAAAGGAATAGTTCTCCCAAAAATATGGATACTCAACATATACCACCCCTTATGCGGTCTTAACCAGAAGTGTTTAATCCATGTCTGCGCATATACAAATGCTCTGCAAATGTCAAGCACGAGGAAGGGTAATCGAGCTTCTCTCATGAATGCGCCAAGAGATGTCAAGATTTATATTGAATAAGTAGTAACATTTTGGTCCTTTTCTCACCCAAAACAGATTGCATCGCTTAGGGATGTGCCCAAACCCGAATACCTTATTCAGAAAGGCACAAATCTTAACACAGAATAACGAATTCTTACACTAATGAGCACGGGAATAGAGCATTGAAGTGCCCTGAAGAACTCAGTGCTATTTGGTGTTCTGACGCATTTCCTCCTGAAACAAGTAGTGGGGACGGGACATGTTGAAAGGCTTGTCCCTTTTTAAAAAAAATTGTCAATAGGCTTTCGTTTACAGTCACACACACACACACACCCTTTTCACAGTGTTGCTCACGTCAGAGCCGGTTATTGGGAAACTGAGAACCAATCTCAATACTGGCCCACTTTTCCACTGACTTGAGAACAGGACGATGATCTTACTGACAACATTAATACATAACCAGCCCACAAACACACAGCACATCACGGTCTTTGCTTACAACGAGGCTGGAACCTGTGTGCAAGTCCAATTTAGATGAATGAGAAACAAGCGAGAAAAAGGTTTCAATATTTAAACGTTTTGAATCATAATACACTAAATATAAAGAATAAGGAACACTTACTCGTGCCTACATCAAAAGATACCTCCAAAAAATACCTGCATAAAAATTGTTCAGGGGCAGGGGGTTTAATCTGAATAATTGCTTGCATTTTTTATGTTGTGCTTGAATGTTTTTATTTTTGGAATCAATAAAATTGTTAAAACAAAAAACAAAACAAAAAAATGGAATAGTTACATTTAAAATCGAAGACATGGATTACACCACTTGAGTCATATGGATTATCTTTATGCTGCCATTATGTCCTTTTTGTAGCTTGAAAGTTTTGGACCCCATTGATTGGCATTGTATGGACAAAAACACATATCCTTCCAAAAATATTTATGTTCCACAGAAGAAAGTCATAGGAGTTTGAGAAGGCACAAGGGTGAGTAAATGATGCGAAATATAATTTTTGGGTAAACTATTCCTTCAAGCGAGAAATAAAAGCCACACCACCTCAGTGATTATAAAAAAAAAAAAAAAAAAAAAAAAAAAAAAACTCAATTGAAGACTAGAAGTAGGAGCTCTGCTTTAAAACAGACCTTAACAGTTTTATGAAGTAAACTACTTGAAACTCTTAGGCTTGGCTGGTAAGAAGGTTAAGGTGCCAACACAATGGTGTGTCAATAAGACGACAGGGAAGAAAATTCTCAATCTTAATTTTTAAACAGGGCAAGCAATAAACCAAAAGAGGTTCTAGATCAGCCTGCTAATTAAAAGGCTGACGCTGGTGTGAACATTTCAGGACTGCTGAAACTAGATGGTTATCTAGTGAACTGGTTATCAACTAGATGACCATTCATCCACGACTGAGGCCATGTGTTCACCTGGTATTAAGTTTTTTTTTTTTTTTTCACATTTTGTGACACCTGGTCGTTGAGTCTTTGATTTCATGAGGACATACATCAATTATTAGGTCTGTGTTTTACTGAAAGATAATAAAAGTGAAAAAAGACAAAGCGCTAAAAACTGGAGCACAGTTTCTCTGAATATTCCCAAACATGACGTTTAGAGCAGAATTGTATAGATATTTTAGTGCAGTACCTGTAACTGAGCTTCTAGTGTGTGCTGCTCATATCTGTGTCCCTATTGTACATGTATATGCATTCGCTTTTTTAACATTTACGATCATACACTTATTCCATTGAAATACGCCTGGAGCTGGCAAAAAACCAGCCTGTCGCAGGAGTGTGCACACAACAAGACCTTTCGTCGTGAGATCTGAGACTTCTCGTCGCAGGCCAGTCACCGACTCTAAACATCAAAGGAGACAAGCTTGAGTCATGTAGTGCCCACTAGGCATAAGGCCTGTGGTGATGAAGTGGGCAGTGGGTTGCAACGAGAGACCCATGTGAGCATAGAGAGGAATGCCTTTCCAACATTCTGATGTCTCTCACCTCTTCGAGGCAACTAAGAAAACTTTTGTTGGGCTTGAACAGAATGTGATGCACCATTGTGGTAGACAGCAATTTTGCACCGATTCCTGGGATTTTCGGTGTCCATTGTGAAGGATCTTTCCAGCTTGAAGGACCAAGTAAAATATTTAAACCTCTCTACCAGTAAAGCCTAAGAGTTTCAAGTGCCAATACAATGGTGTGTCAATCAGAACACAGGGAAGATAATTCTCAATTAATTTAAAATAAAGATGGCAAGCAAACTTAGAATAAACTAATTTTGGTTTTCACATAATCCATGACCACAATGGCAAACAGCAAATAGATTGAAATGTTACAGCTTGTTAAAATTGCCTTACAATGGTGTCATGTTCTAGTGCACCAAACATGGCATTTCATTTACGCTAAAATCACACCTCTGTGCAAGTCAGTGGAACTTGCAGAAAACTGTCAACACAAGCTCATGCACTGCCTGCATCCCTGCTGTCAATTTTGGATTAACAAAGACTACTAATCATTATCCATATACTTTAATCATTTACATTTCCTTATTAACATACTGAAAAATTCCACAGTTTAACCTAGTCAATGAACACATGACTTATATAGCTAAACATACTATTACATATAATATATAGCTAAATAATATTGGCATACCTGTATGTACATTTATTGTAATGCCAGCCTAGTTTGGTTCCTCAATATTGTCTCCACTAACTGAACATTGTGTGATTTTTTTTTTTTTTTGCTACAGTCACCGTTTGCTTGCTCACTGGGGGCTTGAATAAATTATAGCATGATTTCATATAAAGCTGTTAACTGGGGGCTTTAAGACATTTAAGACAAAGTCAAGATTTTCTGTAAAGCTGCTTTGAAACTGTGTATTATGAAAAGTGCTATATGAATTAAAATGACTTGAATGTAGACAAACTCATGTTTGATGTCTCAAGAAAAACATGAAAATTGTGAGAGTTCATGTCAGTTTTACAATCTGTTTAGAAATGCAGTGCTGTTGTTAAAGTTAATTTATTACAGAGCTCAGCTTTTTATTGTCAATGTCAGATGCTGCTGTGTCAATTAAGATTTAAAATACATTTAATTTATGCTGAATCCTTCAGTAAGTTTAAGTGGAACAATTGTGGGCACTTTTTTTTATCGAGTCGTATCATATCGTGAGGCAACTGTATATATTGAGAAATCTGTGTATCACTTAATGCCTGTCTCTGAAATAGTCAAACCTTGCTGCACGTGCAGCCTTTTTGCTGTCCACATTTGGTGGCATATTGAAGCGCTCTGCTCTCTTTTGAAGTCTCTGGAATCACAATAAAATTCATCATTTAAACAACAGCACAACCAACATATAACAAACTTACATTATGGCAGTAGTCTTTCATCAACCAAATTAAGTATGCCATGACTAAAAAGAGCCTTAAGATCCTGCATTCAAAAGTAAATGAAACAGTTCGATATGGTCATTACCTCATCAGTCGCAGTAGGTGAGTCAATCTTCACCACTTTCTTCTCCGTCACCCTGAAATTATTAGCACAAATCAACACAAAAGCACTAAATAGCTAAACAATGTTCAAAAGGTCATATGAAGGACACAGAATATCAAACATTATAATGTACATTACAAGACAAAAATCCAGAACTTTTTAGGGCATACTGGTACTAAAACTTCTGTTTATTATCCATGTATCCAAATTTCTAAAGGCTTTAGCATCCGTTAAACAACAGTTCCGGTCCTCTAATCTGTTTGTAAAAGCAGCATTCTAGGAATACATAATAACAGCACTGGGAGGGCTTCACTGTTTGTAACACTCTGTGGCATTCCACATAGGCTGTCAGACTGTGTGTTCCTTGGTGACACAGCAGTAGATCCTGCTATGACTTGGTTTGGAACAGTTCTTGTTAGTAGAACAAAACAAAAAACAATATAGGCCATATTGTGTCTTAAATGTAAGTTACTCGATATTAACTTGCTCTTGTGATATTGCCAACAGGGGTAGTTTGCCAAAAAATAAAAATTCTGGTTTGGAAAAACATGAGAATGAGAAAATGACAACAGAATTGTAATTTTTTGGGTGAAGTTTACCTTTAATAAATGTGGTCCACTAAACTGTTCGGGTGTGTGTGTGTGTGTGTGTGTATATATATATATATATATATATATATATATATATATATATATATATATATATATATATATATATATATATATATATATAAAAAGTTTGTCACAGTAGGCTTATAGTCCTATTGAACAGAGGTTTTAAACCCTGTTGGGACCCATGGCTTTTTGGATTTTGTCCTTATTTAAAACACCTGACTCACACCATCAGCCTCTTAGTAGGCTCCTTGACCTGAACTGGGTGTGTCAGATAAGGGAGACTTACAAAATGTGCATTGCTATGGTTAGTGAAGGGAGAAACGAAGCTTTCAGAAACGTCAAAGCAATTGATTCACAAAATTTGAAGCACTTGAAACACTACATGCTTAAGATGTCTGCTGGCCCCATGCATGTAAATGCATTGGGAAGACTTGGGACAAATGAAACAACAGCTACAATGACAATACTTGAAATTATTTACTACCATATTTTTGTAATGTAAAAGACAATCCACAACATTCTGGAAAACATGGATCTGAATCTTTTCAGAATCTTAATTTATAAGTTGGCCATTTTATGATTGTTTAAACTGATTTTAAATAAAGTTTGTCTTCATGCTAAACCAATACTTTTTTATGTGTATAATCTAATAAAATATATATTTGTCTATATCTTATTGTTGGCAAGCCATACACATACTCTACAGATGAGTCACTGGTTTAGTTTTTCCTCAGAGGGAATCTCGTAATCAAGGCAGGCGGGGGATGATGGAAACTGCTAGGAACTTCCATCTCAAGGTAGAAAATGCAAGGAACATTCAGAGCAAAGACAGTACTTGTCTTGCAATCTATAAAAGATTAATCATAGAATCTAGGAAACTGTGTTGTGTGCTGTTTGTTCTCTGTGCTCAATAAAGACAATGTGCCATGGTAGCTCAAACTTGAGTCTTTATTTCCTACTACACATTTCGGTTTGTGCAATAAATATTTATAAGATGAGAAGTTCCTGTGAAAATTAGCACACCGTCAGCATGGGTCTTAATCTTAAGTACAGTTAACAGGGTTTTTCCTGCATCGAAAATTTGTGAAGCAAATGTTATGATATTCATAAAAGTTATAAAATTGCTTCTCATCTGAAACATGCATTTGTGCGGCATGAATGAAGCCTGGTTTTTGCATGAGTTTGGACAACACAGAACCACTCGAGCAAGGGATTCCCTCAAATGAGTAGTTTTTCCAAATTACACATCACCCTTACTAAAATTTATCACGATTTTACAGCAGTAAAAGCAACTTAAAACCCAATCAGCAAATTATGTTTAAATCAGTATGATTTTATAAACCTAGTTACTGCTTAACTGATTTAAGATCAGTTACATGGCATACATTTAACACTGCTTTAGATGTTGATGTTTTCTGTGGAACCAAATGCCTCTAGCATCAAACTCTCAAAAAATCTCAAAACAATATGCCGTAACAAAGCCTGGTTTCCTAAAATTACGTGACTTGGCCAGTTTGATAGAGCTCCAAAGCACTGATTCAAAACAAAAGATTCATAAAGGTTTTGAGTCTTCATGAAGCAGTGTTTCAAACAGGAACATCATTAGCTGTGGGATTCCAGGAACAGGATTAAAAGGCCTCTACAATATATTATAAGACAAAGCTAAATAGTGCCCTCCTAACAAGCATTGGACGTGCAGCTGAAACATGCGAAAATTATATACTTAAATAGTTGCAGTACATGAACGCTTTGTACTGCAAAAGTCTGCTTATGATGTTTTGTCTTAATGTGCATTATTTAATATGTATATCACTGTGCCTGTTATATTCTCATGGCATTAAAAATAGTAGCGAGGTTCAGCAATTCCTTTGGACTAAGCTCGTAGAAAAATCCCATAAAAAGATTTGTTACATGCAATGTTTTAGACAAACAAATTGCAGAACCACACTGCTATTTTTACTGCATGAATAATATAAAGCATTGCAATAATTTAAATAAAGAAAATGCAGTGAGCCAGTATTTTTTGTTATTTTTAATATATGCATCCTATTTTATACTAAACTGTTATTCTTAATGTACATTAGTCCACATTTATATCACTGTAACTTGTGTTATTTTATCCAGGAATTATTTAAAAAAAAAAAAGGAGAGAATTTGGTTTCTGGAGTCCGTTTGGAAGATATTTGTAGATAAATACATGTGCAAATACAAATAGGACATATATGTATGCAACAGGGCTCTTTACTCATTTCACTTGTATAATAAAAAAAACAGATTATATACACTCCTCAAAATGCAACACCATGGAAAGAACATAATGAAACGGTTATGCCGAATTAGGTAAATAAATGCTTTAACAGCGTTCAATATATTAATCTCTAATAGCTGAAGGGTTCAGACAGGGGACTGGTATAACAACAGTATCGCAACAGTGCCGCCTACTGTACAGGGTTAAAATAATTTGCCATTTCATGTTTTTTTACGGACTGTGTAAATAGACCTGCTGTCACAGGTTCGTCTTGCAAAATCGTCATGGATTTGGTATTAACAGGCCTACACACACACATTAAAACCACCTGCCTAATATTGTGTAGGTCCCCCTCGTGCCACCGAAACAGCGCCAACCTGCACCTCAGAATAGCATTCTAAGATGATATTCTTCTCACCACAATTGTACAGTGTGGTTATCTGATTTACCATGGACTCTGTCAGTTCTAACCAGTCTGGCCATTATCTGCTGACCTCTCTCATCAACAAGGCATTTCAGTCCACAGAACTCACTGGATGTTTTTTTTTGTTTTTGGCATCATTCTGAGTAAACTTTAGAGACTGTTGTGCTTGAAAATTCCAGGAGATCAGCAGTTACAGAAATACTCAAACCAGCCCACCTAGCATCAACAATCATGCCATGCTCAATCACTGAGATCACATTTTTCCCCATTCTGATGGTTGATGTGAGCATTAACTGAAGCTCCTGACCCGTATCTGCATGATTTTATGCACTGCAGCCACACGATTGGCTGATTAAATAATCGCATGGATGATTGTTGGTGCCAGAAGGGCTGGTTTGAGTATTTTTGTAACTACTGATCTCCTGGGATTTTCACGCACAACAGTATCTAGAATTTACTCAAAATGGTGTCAAAAACATCCAGTGAGCAGCAGTTCTGCGGATGGAAATGCCTTGTTGATGAGAGAGGTCAACAGAGAATGGCCAGACTGGTTCGAACTTACAAAGTCTACAGTAACTCAGATAATATATAAATCAGCAAAACCAACACAACAAAATGATGAAAGACTTACGTTTCAGGAACAGTACACACTTGGTTCTGGGCTGCGCTCTCTTCTTTGGCAAAGGCTTCCTGAAATGTTGACATGTGTAAAATGTTTAATGATGAGCCAATCAAACATTATGCCTGTGTTGTGCCTTCTGCAGTCTGACATTAGAAACACTAGACCCCGCATACACCTGGTAGTAAAATTAGTCTCGGGTGATTTGATCACAAGTCATCAGTGCTAAATAAAGATGTTAACCAATCCAAACGTTTTGGGAGTGGATCACACATTCTACATTTAGAGGTAGTCAGAGATGAATTTGACCACATTACATTTGTAGTATATATGCTATTGCATCCCTGGATTTAAAGAGTTTTAAACTTTGCTACTGCGTGTTAGCGGTTGTAAGACTACAGATTTTTTAATTATTAACTATTCAAGCCCATTAGTCAAGTCGAAGCTTCACAAAATGTCCTCAGTATGTCTCGTATCAACATGCAGTGAAGATCATGTAATGACAGATATATGTACAGATGACGCCGCAGTCAACGAGAGAATTAATCATTAGCAGCTCTAAACCGTTAAGGGACGCTATAACCATAGGTGAGAGCTGAACATCTCAAAGCTCTTTGTCCCAGTGTCACAAACATTCAATTGGTGGCAGTAATGAAAGTTTAATTTTGTTTTGACAACCACAATAAAATAGAACAAGACAAAGAAAAGAACCAGAACACAATTGCTGTAAATGTTACAGTAATATTTACAAACTAGATAAGTGTGTCAAGCTAAACTTTGATGTTGGCTTGAGAAAGCTTAGCCTGAAAGACTGAAGTAGTTGTAAAAGCTTGAAGTTGTTACAAGTTTAAATAGTAGTTTTAAAAGTTCAAAGTTGAAAGATTATAAGACCATTCAGTCAGATAGATAGATGATAGATAGATAGATAGATAATCTCATTTGGTTGCTAGGCAGTTACCTTGAGTCAAATGAACGAAACTGGAAGTCTCTACGATGTTCTGGTGCAGAGATATGGGATTTGTTACTTGGTTGCTAGGCTAACCCCGTCTGGTTGCTAGGCAGTTACCAGGGTGGTACTTAACATAGCTACTTGCCATCCTGAGTGAAATAAATCAACACGGAATCTCTATGATTTTCTGGTGGAGAGATATGTGATGTTACTTGGTTGCTAGGGTAACCCCATCTGGTTGCTATGCAGTTACCAAGGTGATACCAAGAAGGCTGCTTGCTGTTCTTAGTCATACAAGCCAACAATGACGTCTCTACGACATTCTGATCCTGAGATACCCATCTAAGCGATTTTAAATGGAAGTCAATGGGTTTTGGTTGCTAGGGTGCACTAAATGGTTGCTAGGTTGTATGCAGTTGCTAGGGTGTTAAAATGATGGAGTGAAAGAAAAAAGAAAAAGAGTGATGGAAAGATAGAAAAGAGAGTGATGGAGTTATAGATAGAAAGTGTGAGTGGTGGAGTGATAGGAAGTAGATTGAATCATCTAAAGGAGTTATTACAGGGAAAAGTTCACACCTTGAATGGGAGTCAATTTAAAATCAGTCCTGTTCGGAAGTCCGATACAGGAATACCGGAAGTCCAATCAGTTAGAAAAGAGAGAGCAACCCAAGTCAGAACAGTCTGAAGTTCTGTGGCGAGTTTGGTGTTTTTAGCTTGAAAGCTCTAGGAGGAGATACTCTTGGAAATTTTTGGGTCCCAGAATAACAACAACAACTAGGTAAAAAAGTTTGTCAAGACAAAATTTGATGTTGGCTTGAGAAAGCAAAGCCTGAAAGTTTGAAGTAGTTAGAAGTTTAAGTAGTAGTTTTAAAAGTTCAAAGTTTAAAGATAAGGCCATTCAGTCTATCAGATAGATAGATCATTTGGTTGCTAGGCAGTTACCAAGGTGATACTCAATAGGCTCCTTGCTACCCTGAGTCAAATTAATGAAACAGGAAGTGTCTACGTTGTTCTGGTGCAGAGATATGTGATTTGTTACTTGGTTGCTAGGGTAACCCCATGGTGTTAAAATTATGGAGTGAAAGAATAAAAAGAGTGGAGTGATGGAAAGATAGAAAAGAGAGTGATGGAGTGATAGATAGAAAGTATGAGCGGTGGAGTGATAGGAAGTAGATTGAATCCTCTAAAGGAGTTATTATAGGGAGAAGTTTTCACACCCTGAATGGGAGTCAATTTAAAATCAGTCCTGTTCGGAAGTCCGATACAGGAATACCAGAAGTCCGAACAGTTAGAAAAGATATAGCAACCAAGTCAGTACAGTCTGAAGGTCTGACCCTTTGACAAGCCAACATAATAACTAGATAAAGTTCATCAAGACATACTTTGATGTTGGCTTGAGAAAGCTTAGCCTGAAAGTTTGAAGTAGTTGTAAAAGCTTGAAGGTTTTAAGTTTGTAGTAGTTACAAGTTTAAGTAGTAGTTTTAAAAGTTCACAGTTTAAAGATAAGACCATTCAGTCTATCAGATAGATAGATCGATAGATTAGATAGATAGCTCATTTGGTTGCTAGGCAGTTACCAAGGTGATACTCAAAATGCTCCATGCTACCCTGAGTCCAATGAACGAAACCAGAAGTCTTTCTGTTGTTCTGGTGCAGAGATATGTGATTTGATACTTGGTTGCTAGGGTAACTCCATCTGGTTGCTATGCAGTTATCACAGTGTTAGTCAAAAGGCTTCTTGCTACCCTGAGTCAAATGAACGAAACCAGAAGTCTCTACGATGTTCTGGTGCAGAGATATATCTGTGATTTGTTTATTGGTTGCTAGGGTAAGCCCATGTGGTTGCTAGGCAGTTGCCAGTGTGATACCAAGAAGGCTGCTTGCTGTTCGGAGTCATACAAGCCAACAAAGAAGTCTCTATGATATTCTGATCCTGTTATACCCATCTAAGCGATTTTAAATGGAAGTCAAAGGGGTTTGGTTGCTAGAGTGCTCTAAATGGTTGCTAGGGCGTGGCTAAGTAGTTTCCATGATGACACTTGAAGACTGATTGCTCACCCACTTCAAACAAGCTCACTCATGTCTGTAGGACATTCTGATCAGCAGATATCCATCTAAGCCATTTTGAATGGCAGTCAATGGGTTTTGGTTGCAAGGGTTCACTAAATGGTTGCTAGGTTGTATGCAGTTGCTAGGGTGTTAAAGTGATGGAGTGAAAAAAAGAAAGTGATGGAAAGATAGAAAAGAGAGTGATGGAGTTAAAGATAGAAAGTGTGAGTGGTGGAGTGATAGGAAGTAGATTGAATCCTCTAAAAGAGTTATTACAGGGAAAAGTTTTCATACCTTGAATGGGAGTCAACTTAAAATCTGTCCTGTTTGGAAGTCTGATACGGGAGTAACGGAAGTCCAATCAGTTAGAAAAGATAAAGCTATCAGAGTCAGACCAGTCTGAAGGTCTGTGCCGAGTTTGGTGCATGTAGCTTAAAAGCTCTAGGAGGAGTTAGAGTCAGAGACTTTAGTCTCTGAAGAATAATAAGTTTAAATAGAATATAAGTATGTTGACTTTCTCAAGCCAACATAATAAGCTTATGTAGTAGATCAGTATGTTGGCTTGAGAAAGCCTAGCCTGAAAGTTTGAAGTAGATACAAGTTTAAATACTAGTTATAGAGAGAGAGAGATACAGAGGGAGATAGCTCATTTGGTTGCTAGGCAGTTACCAAGGTGATACTCAAAAGGCTCCTTGGTGATGTGCCAGACTGCTCCAGTGTTTTCAATAAATCAAGTAAATATCTTGTAGACTTTTGTGAAATTCGACCCGGGAAATTAACACAGTTTTTCCTCAATTGAAGATAATATGATTCTTGAGTCTTTAAAGAAAATTCAACAAACGATGAGGTTCGTGCCATTCTGTCGAAGAGGAAACTTCTCTGGTCCTGTGCATTCTGCAACTCCTAAAGGCCCATTTGAAGTAAGTAGATGATATAGATGTTGATATAAGTAATATCATTTGATTTTTCATGTCTGTCTCACTGGTTTAATTGTTTGCTTTTGGTTAGTGCATTTTGATGTTTTTTCAGATTTAAAAGAATAGTTAGGTAAAATGATAATTCTCTAATCATTTACAGTACTCATCCTTATGCTGATTCAAACCTGTATGACTTTCTTCCTTGAAACACAAATACTTTGTTTTTTTGTTGTTGCTTAAAACAACATTGACTAAACCACTGGATTACAATGAATTGCTTTTTATGCTTTATTTCCTTTTTGGATCTTGAATATTTAGTCACTATTCTCTTGCATTGTATGGACAAACAGAAATCATATCACCATTAAAATATCTTAAGTGTTCTGCAGAGGAAAGCCATGCAAGTTTTAGACAACATTAGGGTAAATAGTGAGAATTATAATTGAAGTGAACTATTCCTTTAAGAAGAATTTTAAATTATGTTTATTTCTTAGGTGGCGGCACCAGCAGCAGATATGGAAAGAGAATCCATATGACCAGATTAACAGAGACTAATCATCCAAGGTCATTTGCTTTGTCTGTATCTTTCAGTGTAGCCATTACACACATTCTTAGATACTTTCTTGCTCTGTACATCCATAACTGAGTAATTTACATCTTTATGGATCTCTGTTCTTTCACTTTTACTATCTGTTTAAAACTATCCGTATGTTAATTTTTTTCTTCTGTGACTGCATTCTCTCAATTCAAAATTCTCCTCTCACTGCCATGTCACTGCCATAGTTCGCTCAATCTCTCAACCTTACTCTCACTTAACACTAATGAAAATCTTCAATATGACAATCATTCACTTCTCCAAATACGTTATAGGTGAATCCATGTCACCACAGGGGTGGATGTTGTCAGTGGAAGGGGAGGTTGTCCTGGGGCCATGTTCTGAGGCATTTGACAAGGGCATGTCAGGATGAAGCAGCATGCATGCTGGAATATATTCAGAAATCAAAAAGCAAAAAGGTAAACTAAAGCAATTTAATCATTTTGCTTCATTCCAGACTTGCACATTTTCTTGGCTTTTTCAATGCACAAATTTTCTTTAATGCATGTGTGGTGAGCAGAGCAGCGTCTGGGCAGAGCAAAGATAAGTGGCGAATGACTTCCACCTGAGTGCCAAACCGGCCTCATGTTCCAGCGAGGGGAGGCGGGAGTATTTAAGAAGAAGAGACAGCGGCAGACGGGAGAGAGTTGCAAGAAGCTTGTCAGCTCTTGTGTGTGTTTTAGGATTTGATGTAGCTGGCTGAAAAGCAGAGTGTGTTTTTGTTTCTTTACACACTGAAAAGTTTAATTAAATGTCTGTGTGTTTGTCAAGCCAGTCCCAGCTTCCTCCTTTTCCATCTTTAATTGTTACACTGGTGCCGAAACCCGGGAAGGAGGAAGGACGAGCCGTCAAGGAGACCTCGCCGCTGACTGAGGATCACAACACTGAGGGAGTGCTCGATCCGGTAGCACTGGAGCACTGCATCAACCAGCAACCAGAGGGGATGGCTGAGGGGTCCAGTGCCATCGCTCGGCCAAGTTAACAGTGCCTGTAAGCAGCTTGGAAAAATTCAGAAAATGATGTCAAGCCTTTAGACAATTAGCTTCTGATAGGAGGTGTACTGAATTGGAGGTGCACCTGTGGATGTATTTTAAGGCCTACCTTCAAACTCAGTGCCTCTTTGCTTGACATCATGGAAAAATCATAAGAAATCAGCCAAGACCTCAGGAAAAAAAAAAAAACTGCGGACCTCCACAAGTCTGGTACATCCTTGGGAGCAATTTCCAAATGCCTGAAGGTACCACGTTCTTCTGTACAAACAATAGTACGCAAGTATAAACACCATGGGACCATGCAGCCATCATGCCGTTCAGGAAGGAGATGCATTCAGTCTCCTAGATATAAACGTAATTTGGTGCGAAAAATGCAGATCAATCCCAGAACAGCAACAAAGGACCTTGTGGAGATGCTGGAGGTAACAGGTAGACAAGTATCTATATCCACAGTAAAATGAGTCCTATATCGACATAACCTGAAAGGCTGCTCAGCAAGGAAGAAGCCACTGCTCCAAAACCACCATAAAAAAGTCAGTTTGCAAGTGCACATGGGGACAAAGATCTTACTTTTTGGAGAAATGTCCTCTGGTCTGATGAAACAAAATTGCCATAATGACCATCGTTATGTTTGGAGGAAAAAGGGTGAGGCTTGCAAGCCGAAGAACACCATTCCAACAGTGAATCATGGGGGTAGCAGCATCAAGTTGTGGGGGTGCTTTGCTGCAGGAGATACTGATGCACTTCACAAAATAGATGGCATTATGAGGAAGGACAATTATGTGGATATATTGAAGTAACATCTCAAGAAATCAGCCAGGAAGTTAAAGCTCGGTCGCAAATGGGTCTTCCAAATGGACAATGACCCCAAGCATACCTCCAAATTTGAAGCAAAATGGCTTAAGGACAACAAAGTCATGGTACTGGAGTGGCCATCACAAAGCCCTGACCTCAATCCGATAGAAAATATGTGGGCAGAACTGAAAAAGTGTGTGCAAGCCAGGAGGCCTACAAACCTGACTCAGTTACACCAGTTCTGTCTGGAGGAATGGATCAAAATTCCAGCAACTTATTCCGAGAAGCTTGTGGAAGGCTACCCAACACATTACCATCAGATACAGGTCAGGAGCTTCAGTTAATTTTCACATCAACCATCAGAGAGAAAAAAAAAAAGAAAAAAAAAGAAAAAAAAAAAAGGGGATCTCAGGGATTTGGACCGTGGCATGATTGTTAGTGCCAGATGGGCTGGTTTGAGTATTTCTGTAAATGCTGATCTCCTGGGATTTTCACACACAACAGTCTCTAGAATTTACTCAATATGGTGACAAAAACAAAAAACATCCAGTGAGCGGCAATTCTGTGGACAGAAACGCCTTGTTGATGAGAGGTCAACAGAAAAGGCCAGACTGGTTCGAACTGACAAAGTCTACGGTAACCCAGATAACCACTCTGTACAATTGTGGTGAGAAGAATAACATCTCAGTATGCTATTCTGAGATGCAGGTTGGCGCTGTTTTGGTGGCACAAGTGGACCTACACAATATTAGGCAGTGGTTTTAATGTTGTGGCTAATTAATTAGTAGAAGAGAATCAAGCAACAATACTGACAGAAAAAGATAACCGCTCATTGCTCTGGGCTGGATAGCTTTAGCAAATCCTCTAAAATCGAACATTAACGCAAAGAAACTGTTTGTACTTTAAAATTACAAACCCGCTTAGTAAAAACAATAATTCTGGAAATAATAGAAAAGTTATTACCTCTAATATTTATCCTTATACGGGTCCATGTTGTCATTATTGCCATTAGAGACTTCACAGTGGGATGGGTTGTCATGGCACTGTTTTGAAGACGTGAGGGGCATTCACTAATGAATGTGATGCGCAATTTAAAAGAAATTCCACCAATGATGCAAATTATAACATCCATTTAAGACCATAAATTTAAATGTTTATCTGCCCTGCTGTAGCTTTAAAAGATCATATCGATGTAATAGGCTAAATCAACGTGAATGTTTTTAAGTATTTTTTCCCCCTCAAATCATCATGCGGTCCACACTGGAGTCCTTTGCGGGCCACATTAGGCCACATGTTTGACACCCCTGATGTAGATTATCCTGCATAATAATAGGCTACTTGACAAATAAATAAATACATGTACATGTTGATTTGCACTAACATAGTTTGAAAAGTCTCCAGAAACGGCAAATTTTCTCCTCTGGTTTGCGTCAGAGTTCAGTTGGTTTACTTTGTGAAATCATCCCACTTATTTTGACCACTTGCCAAATAAGTAAATGTACATGAAATATTGATTTGAGTTGAAATAATTTTATTAGTTTACTTGTAGAGATCACAAAGTAATAAGAAATAGGGAAGACCTCTCATAATACTGGGATGACCGGTCTGATATCACTTAATGTGCAGTTGTTATTCAGAAAAGCCAGACCACTCGATGGAATGACTTACCAATCAGAATAGAGTATTCCAGAGTGCTGTGTAATAAGCTTGTATATCTTAATAAATGAATAAAATGACACTTTTATTGTGAGAGACTAATTATTTTGTATTATATTGTTTCATGAGTGTATACCGTTTTATGATAATTGGATATTTTGGGTGTTTATTTTCACAGAAAAAATCATGGGTATTAATGGACTCAAACATTTGCTGCTGGAACGTGGGATAAGAATACGTGGAATAAACCCACATGTATGCACCCTGCTTAAAAAAATGTATGGACTTTGGGAATGTATTTGGGAATGCAAAGACAGACACACAGCTCTGACCAAAAATCTAAGTTCATGTTTCATGAACAAGTTTGTGATTGAAGCTCAGTCACACTCTGGCAAGGTGTCCCTTACCTCAAATTCCTTGTTCGACTGATAATTTGTTGCTGCTAGTGTAACGATTTGCAAGGCTTAAGCCCAATTTCATTTAATTTTTGCTAGTGAGCATTATGTTTTGCATGATGTTTTTCATATTTAATACATCAATATGACGTTTTTGTGCAATAAATAAATTGGTACTATGATGAAAATCATAGAGGTCAACCGATATATCGGTTTTGCAGATTAATCGGCACCGATAACAGATTTCTGGAACTATCGGTTATCTGCAGAAATCCACACCGATAGTTTTTCCCCGTTGCGTCTGGTGCTGGAGGGGTTGGGAAGGGTCTGCTGTTATTATATAGTATGAGAGCGGCCTCTAGAGGCTAAATAAAAACTATCACTTCACTGATGCCTTGTGGTGTTTGTTTTGACACGTTGTAGGGCTTTACTGGTTGTTTAGATCAGTGTTACTATCAGAAATAATTAATTATTTCTGTAGTTATTAATTAATATTTAAATCAATTGAATCTGACTCATTAAAACCTCATATGGGGCTCCAGTAAATGTAGTGTGCTACGTTTAGGAGCAAGTTTGGTTATTAGCAATAATTAAAGATAATTATTAAATATTAAAATCAATAGAAAATCGATGAGAATCAATGTTAGCTTTTTTAAATCCTTTAAATCAACAATTATCAAAGATAATCGTTAATTGTTAACATCGATGAAACATTAATTAAAATTAACACTAGCTTACTGATCATTCAAATTCAAAGATAATTATCAATTATCAAAAATCAATAGAATATTAATAAGGATTAACACTGACGGGGCACCACCCTGAAATCAGGGACTAATAACCAAATAGTAAAACAGTCTCAATATTAGATTGTTTTCTTAGGAAAATCGACATCCGAATAATATCGATTTTCGGGAAAAAAAACAATGAATGAAGGTTTGAATCCGAGCACTGACATCCCGTCAGCATGACACAGGCGTATGCAAAACAAACCAAAACACTTCTCTATGTAATATAAACAAAGTTTATTTATGCAGTATATCAATTAATAATTAATACAATGCAGTCAATAAACTTCCGACTTACAACTACAAACCAAACAGTGATATGATTAGATATGGAAATAAAATAATCCTATAACACATAAGATGTGTGTGTGTGTGTGTGTGTGTGTGTGTGTGTGTGGTTAGTACGAGAGAGAGAGAGAGAGCGATGATTAAGTGACAGCCCTAAAGCCGATTTCGCGATAGTGGGAGAGAAAGCAGCTGTGTTCATCACTCAGAGACACAGTGGACGGCTCGTAAAAGTCCCGCATTATTTTACTCTTTAATGGATGAACTCAGTTGCTGTCTCACCCGCGATGGCGAAATTGCACAACAGTCCAATTTGGTTGGACCACAATACAGCAAAACAAATTTGTGATAATTAATACCCCGAGTATTAATAATGAGCGGACATGGCGGTCCGTAAACTGTACAAGCAAAAACCTTGAAACACAAGAATAACACACTATAATATTCTATCTCTGCCCAGACGTAAACCTCTTACTTGAATCGCATGAGGACACAGGTAGAATGTGTGTTCATCCGTCCTTTAACTCTGACCCGGTTCCTTGAGGCTCGGGTGATGACGGGAGGCCGTTTCCTCGCTCTGTCGGCGGGCGGTATGGCTGCTGATTCTCGGCGGGCTGGCAGAGAACTCAGAAATGTCGACTTGATTGAAGATGGAAGAGAAATCTTTAATCTCTTCACTTCTGTAGGCAAACGGATGAAGATGCAGATTGCTCGGCGGTCTCTTTCGGATCCGTTAGTGTGTTCGGTTGAACACGGAGTAATCTCAACTCGTCCAGCGAGATGGAGATTGTATGGCCACAGTTTCAAGTCGGACGTTACTTCCTTGTGCCACGAGGTTGCACCTGAGAGCAGCAAAGAGCTGCATCTTCACACTGCAAACAAAGTCGCTAGAAGCAAATCTCGAAAAAATTTCAGAGGTATTTCAACTCCTGATGATGTCATGTTTGAGGGACATTCTGTTGTGTGCCTCATCCAATAAGAGTTGAGAGTTCGATCCTTTAGTGAGCAAGGCTTCATGGATTTGTAGTCTGTTTTGGACTCCCTTTGTTTGATTTTGGTGCGATTTTTATCAGTAAGATTTACGACTTGGAAGGTGGGGGCTTGAGTTATGTTTTTATGACTGTGTTAGGCCTGCCTTTGTCTTCTATCTGAATACATGAGGCCCAACAACGCGAGACCACACTTTGCATAGAGCAAAACACTTCAGATGCGGATTTAAAACATCAACAACGAAAAGGTATGTATAGAGTACACTACAGTATACTTTGTCATATCATTATAAAAGTAATTAATTTGTTGACTTGATGCTGCATTAGTAGACAACATCAGTATGTTTGCCGACAAGGCTGAGAGGACGCTAACATTAAAGCTAAACTCAAGCAGTTAGAACAATGTGACAAAAATACACGCAATTCCTACCCAAATGTTTAAATGTCACAACTGTTACCATCTATTACCATCTATTTGCATTAGTTTATATCCAGCTGGTCACGTTTATGCATTCGTTAGCCATCTAAGTTGCATATTTAAAGCTAGTGATGTGAGAAAGCAAATTAATATCTTCATGCAGCCGAGAGAAACATAAATCAAACAAACGCATCCGATTTCAATAAAAAAAAAATTATCCTCAATGTTCTTATTAATTAGACACATCTAAAAAAACAGCACTCCTGCACGAGACGCTGAATAAACAAAAACAAAGGGAAACAAAGACATTCGTCTAGCACGCGTTTACATACAAAAGCAAATGGATAGTTGCAAAAGCGTTCGGTGTGAACAGCCCCTTACTGTTCGTGGAGGTCTTTGGCCATTGCATCTTGTTCTGTTATAAGCGTTTCTCAGATTAAGCAATGAGTTGTTTAAGTGCTTTGTCAGAAAAGATGTTCAACTTGGAAAAGTGTGTCTCGAGATCCTCGGTGTCTGCTTGAACAGCCCCTGGCCTGGGCTCATAGTCTGAGCCACTTCACCACCAAGTTCAGCCGAATACCACAGCTATCTGTGAATATTTCTACTCCACATACAACTGTACTGAATAAAAACAGTGTGGTATATCACTGTTATTATGAAGCTTGAATCTGGGGTAGTACTCCAGTACTTTGCAAGTGCAACACCATGTGAACGGTCTATTGAAACATTTTCCCCCCATTGAAAATACGGACTGACTAAAATTATTTATTTTATGCGCATTAGTTGAAAATGAAATGTTCTTTTTTAACAACCAGGATGGGAATGTTCTATGCAATAATATAACGGTGCTGAATGGTTCAGGTATTTATTGCGCCCTCTTGTGGACTACGGAATCAAAGTCAACTTAAAAATCAGATGACTTTAAAATTAGAATATTAGTTCATATTATATATTTAAAAAAAATACATTTTCATGGTTCAGTCAGTACTGTTTATTTTTGTAATAAAGTTCAGCACTATTTAACTTTGTTATTTTTACAGTCAGTATCAATTTGAATAACTATCAGTTGATTAATCGGTTATCGGCAGGTACTGCCCAACTTAGTTATCGGTTTCTGTAAAATCCACTATTGGTCGACCTCTAGAAATTCATATTTCGTATTTTGTCGTTGCAAGTTTTATTGTTTGCGTGACATACTTCAAATGGACTTAAATCGAAGGACAAATGCAGTATGCGATTACTGAATTTACAGCCAAAGTAGGTTTAATACAAACATACTTCAATTGTAGTTATTTTAGTAAAGAGAAAGAAATTCACCGCAAATGCTCTAATTTACAATAAAATGTATGTACAGCAGTACTGTAGACTTACAGTGAAGCTTGTAATTTTGGTCTGAAATTTAGAGTTAATAAACATTACTTTCACTGTATTTTACAGTAATTCATCTTTAAAACATGTAATTTTACAGTACAATTTTAATAAATGATTTACAGTACCTTGTTGTATATTTAGTCTTACAAGATCACAACAACATTGCTAGTTGGACAATGCAATGGGGACGACACGTTAAACGCTTCACTGCAACATTGTGTTCATGAAGATGCCCACCCATCGGAGGCTTATTTGTTTGAATTTATTTATTTACATTTCTTTAGAGAGAATTATCATTGAGTATTTTTTATATACATGCACAGGCGTTGTGAGCGAGCATCATCAGGTACAACAGTGGTTCCCAAACTTTTTACAGTGGCATACCCCTCCAAACATTCAACATCCTTTCACGTACCCCCTCTCTAACGCATAGATAACATTCACACAAGGTATTTTGAAAATGTCTATTTAACACAATTATCTTTGTAAAACTACTCCCTTATATTAAACGTTATATTTTCATGTGTTGCATGTTATATTAATCATATACACACTGAATAAATGGCCTACTGATTGAGTTGGGTATGCTAGATATGATATAACTGCATAACTTAAACTCCCCCCTCATCGTGTTGCGGTACACAAGAATAGTGTTCAGTTCTGTCTGGAATTGCGCATCATTGCAGGTACGCTACTGCCGGCCAACTTCGAGCAGTGCGGGTAAGTATCTGTGCAATTGCGCAGTCAGCTTAAGGTCCTTTTGTCACATTTTACACTGTTAGCAAGGCTGAGCTCTTTTGCTGAAAAAAACATCATGCAATAATGTAAAAACAGGTCTCTAGTGTGCAAGCAAATGTGACTGAAAATTACTGTGTGTGAATGTGGAAAATTATTTGGCGGCACCGGATGTCTGACACCTGTCAAAGCTTATTAACTTATGCCATCAGAATCATAACACCCTACGCATCTAACCTTAAATACAAATTATGTTTGAAACTGTGAAAAAAACTAAAAACTATTTTTTTACATTAAATTAGTCAGGGGTGTTAAATTGTTAAAATAAAAATAAAGGTCTGACCATAACTTAATTCTTAAGATCTGGCAGAACAACAAACTTGACTTCACTATCTTAACTAACAAACAGGTATTGTTCAACTTTACTTTGAAAATAAAAACAATGATAATTTTAAAATATCAGTACTACTGTTAAACTATTAAAATTAATGAACATTTAGATCTGCTAAAGCCCATATGTTTGACAATATCCACTGGTATAAGACAATGGCCATCTAATATAGACTTATTTTGCATAAGAATACATTTAAAACTGTAAAGAGAAAAATGTCTATTCTTCCTTTTTCTCTATTATCCTTCCATTTAATGAGGAAAAAATGAGCCTTTCCTTGTCTTGCGAATTTTGTGCATTTGAACACAAGATCCAGTGCAGGAGCCAGATATTTGTGCAGATGGTAAATGGAGAACATATTACTAGTGGTCAACCGATATGCATTTTTAATGGCCGATGCCGATATCCAGAGAGCAGGGTGGCCGATATAGTCATACAATTTAATATAGTAAATAAACAAACATAAAATTACTAAAAAATAAACTCTTATTTAGCCCTATATTTACTCAATTTCACACAAAACTAAAAAAATATTGTATTTTAAATGGTAGATAGCAGTTTCTTCAGATTTCTGTTGTCAAATTTTAGTAATTTATTTGCACATGAAGAATTTGTTAATATATAAGAGGAAATAACAGTACACAGTAGTGCAGCAACCATGGATGGCATGTCCACATTAGCAAATCACATTTACTCAAAAAATACAGAATCAAACCAATTGTACATAGTGACTGTGAATAAGACATTTACTTATAGCACACGTGAAGCACTTTTACCTTGGGCTGCATCCAAAAACGTTGGCAGCTGACTTGCTACTGTACCTTGCTGCCTAATCAATTAATGGCTTAACTGACATCTGTTTTGAATAAATGGAAATCTTAAGGAAATTGAACAATTTGTAAAGCACCTCCGTATACAGCATTTTCCTGGTTTCAGACACAGCCTTGAAGCTGCACTCGCGTTCATACGCATCCAGCTCGAGCAACAATCTCCTGACAGTTTAAATGGCCTGGATCGCCTGTTTGGATTGTCACAGGTCAGACCATCATGATTTGTGAATGAGAGGAACTTTTGATTCTGATCCTGAAGTTTTGATTCTGGCAGATAGAATACACTCTTCAGTTGAGGAGTGACTGTTAGAATACGTGATTTAGGAGGTAAATAAATGAGCGATCCATAGGATGCTGGATCTACTGAATTTGTGTGAGCTTTATTACACCTGTTTTAATGAGATATGTGCATATGGTATTAGTTTTATAGATATTTTCTTTTTATCATTAGAAAAGACAGTTAAAAGTTACAGGGAACGGTTGAGGGGAGAGAGGGAGAATGAAACAGGCAAGCACTTTAACATTATGAGCTCAAACGCGTCTACTGTGGCTCTGATATGCGGACTGTTTAAATGGCACCGTGTTGCAAACCTGTCTATTATTGTTGTAACATGATGGCACGTAACAACAAAAACTGTGACTGGTTGTTTACATGTCTCAGTCGCTTCACATGCAAGCAGGCGATTTTCGGCACCCTAAAAAAAAAAAAAAAAACGGCCAAATGGGAAAACTTATCGGCCGATGCTGATATTTAAAAAAAGTCTGAATATGGGCCGATTTATCGGCCTCAGCAATATATCGGTCGACCACTACATATTACCGAATTACAAAGTGTTTTTATTTTATTTTTTTAGCCTAATGCTAAAACACGAAGACAAATACTGTACAACAGAGCAGAATATTAAAATTATTTTAAAATATACATTACCGGTCAAAAGTTTTGAAACACATTCTTTATTGTAATTTTTTTCTTCACATTTTAGAATAATAGTAAAGTCATCAAAACTATGGAATAACGTAAATGGAACTATGGGAATTATGTTGTGACTAAACAAAATCCAAAATAAATCAAAACTGTGTTATATTTTAGCATCTTCAAAGTAGTCACCCTTTGCCTAGAATTTGCAGACATGTACTCTTGACATTTTCTCAACCAACTTCTTGAGGTATCACCCTGGGATGCTTTTTAAACAGTACTGAAGGAGTTCCCATCTATGTTGGGCACTTATTGGCTGCTTTTCTTTATTATTTGGTCCAACTCATCAATTTAAAAAAAATATATATATTTTTTTTTTTATTACATTTTAGTTTTGTAATGGCACAATCATATTTTTGTCTACAAAACTAATTTCAAACATTTAAGGATATGCCTTCAGATCAAAAGATTTTTAAGATCATGAGAAACATTTCAGTCAAGTGTTTTTGATCTGAAGGTGTACGCTTAAATGTTTGAAATTAGTTTTGTAGACAAAAATATAATTGTCACAACATAATTCCCATAGTTCCATTTGTTATTCCATAGTTTTGATGACTTTACTATTATTCTAAAATGTGAAGAAAAAAATTATAATAAAGAATAAGTGTTTCAAAACTTTTGACCGGTAGTGTATATGTTTTAGTAAGTAAGCTACCAGTAATTTATACATTTCACTCCACATCCGGGTCACATAGGCACAGATCAGCGTGCATGAAAACAATGTTTGTGACATTGGGAGCTTGTAAAAGAAAAAAAAAAGAAAGTGGAATATAAAGCATTTGACCCCATTTTGTCAGAGCATCTTACGAAGTATGGACAAAAAGGTTGTGGAAATACAAGCTATCTGTCTTCTACATCGTGTGATGAGTTTATTGGTATCATGGCTGACAAATTCTACAAGTGATTTTGAGTGATAGAAGCACAAAGTACTTCTCCCTGATTGTAGATTCAACTACAGACATCACTCCCAATGACCAACTTGCTCTGATCCTTCGCTGTGTTCAACAAGGCAATGGTGAACCACTGGAACATTTTCTGCAATTCATTCCAATACACAACCATACTGCAGAACACATGGAAAACGTGCTCACTTTGGCCCTAAAAGAACATAATGAATTGATGGATTGTTGTGGCTAAAGTTACGACAATGCCAGTAACATGGCTGGCAAATATTCGGGACCTCGGGTCAGAATTAAAGACGTGAAACCACTTTGAGTACGTCCCGTGTTCTACCCATTCGCTAAATTTAGTGGGATCATTTGCTGCCGAGTGCTGCATTGAAGCGGAATTGTTTTTTGGATTCGTTCAAATGCTGTACAATTTATTTTTAGCATCAACAAAACTATGGGAAATTCTCATGTCATACTTTAAGTATAAAGGACGGACTCTTACTCTGAAAAGCTTATCTGCCACTAAATGGTAAGAGTATCAAGGATGACGCAAATTCAAAAACTACTCAAAATGAAGCAGGACAGCTTTCTGCATTTATGAATAACCTGGAAACTACAATTTTAACTGTTGTTGAGGACAAAGGGATTAAGAGGGTCAATGCAATGAGTAAAGCTCTGCAAAAGGTAGATCTAGACCTGTGCACGGTCTCGGTTTTGTACAATTGATTGGTAGATTTCATCTGTGAAGTCAGGGAAAAAATTGTATACTTATGAGATGGAAGCGAAATGACCGGCTGTGACAGACCACTACAAATCAGATTTTCAAAGAAAGAGGATGCTTGATGAGTCTTAAACACACGTTGAAGCCATGAGTCACATAGGGCAAAAGACATTTTTGGTAGAAACCCACTACAATACATGCGACAGCCTTGCTGCTGAGCTTCGTCGATGAAATGATGCTTACACGTTACTGGACAGGAAATTTAGATTTTTGTCAAAGATCCAGTCAGAGCAAAAATAACATTCACTTAGCTGCAGATAATTTGAGAAGGCACTACCCTCAAGTTCTGGATGAGAACTTCGGCCATTAATTCTGCCACTGCGCCACTCATGTCCAAAAACTTGAGTTAGGCCTAAAGCACACCTTCCCGAATGTGTACATTCGCCTACAACTGTAGTTGACCCTTCCTATTTCAAACTGCTCAGGAGAAAGGTCTTTCTCTATTCTCAAACGAGTGAAGAACTACCTTCGATCTTCTATGACTGAATGCAAGCTGAAAGATTTAGCATTTCTTGCGATAGAGAACACTGTAATGGTTTCCATGGATTAGGAGGGCATCATTGACAAGTTTGTGTCAAGGAAAACAAGGAAGAATCAATTTTAGTTAACCCTTACCAGCTGAAGCATTCAAATTTGGGAACAATTATTCCCATGGTTCCTGTCTCAGTATCTTTGCCGTCCAATCACCGATTTTATTTTTGAAAACTGCCAGATACCCATGACAATATAAGCTAAAAGCACATATGATTGGTTAAGGGGTTACTAGGCATGATTAATAAATGTATCGTCATCAGCGTCATCCTCCATTTGCCCGAGCGGAGCCAGAAAGGATACGCCGGGAGATTACCTCCAGTGTTGGACTTACTGCTTCAAATTGAAAACTGAGATGATCTTTCGAGGTAAGACAAGTTATTTAACATGTGTTGTCAATACTGTCTATTGAAAGTCAAAATGTTTTAGTCACGAAGCATTTATTTGTAGGAGTAACGCTAGTTATTTCTGGAAAAAAACGACACGACCGGCGGCGTTCATCGGACAGGCAGCTAGCCTCTATTTTTAAGCAAATTTCTGTGAAACTTGCTAAATAAACATTAGCTAACAATACAATGTACATTATTAGCTAAATATCAATAACATTTTTGGCCAATTTTGTCGCTTGTGGAAGACAGTCAAACCTTTTTAGTTACGAAGCATTTATTTGTAGGAGTAACGCTAGCTAGTTTTTTTTCTGGAAAAATTTACGTGACCCGTCATCGGCGAGCCTCTTTTTATATCAACCTTTTTTTGGCAGTGTCCGTGAAACTTGCTAAATAAACACTAGCTAGCAATACTATGTACATTTTTAACTAAATATCAATAACTTTTTTTGCCAATTTTGTCACTTGTGAAAAATCCGCCAGAAGTAATGTGAGGGAGAGAGCAGATGTTGTTCAGATCTTTTTTTTTTTTTTTTGAGCCTGCTAGTTAGATAAGTTATCTAGCTTGTTGATTTTCTCATGTAATAAAAAAAATGGTAGATATCTTTCTATAATTTAGCAGATAGCCTTACCCATCCATCACACAGACATGATTTTAGATTGTGTGTAACTTCCTGTTCACAAGGAAAGTGTGAGGGCTGTCTGCAGTTGGACATTCTGCTTAGTCTGCAAGCCTTTGGTGACTATTCAGTGTATGGATTTGTGAAGAACACACTGCTGGCTACAAATTGTAGTACTTTTTTTTTTTTTTTTTTCTGTTGTAGAAATGGATAGAGACTATGGCTCCCTGCTCAGCCCCTCAAGAGGAGGAGGCAGCTGACTGCTGATGAGCTTAGGTTCATAGCAGAGGAGGACATGGCTCATGAGGGCATGAACACACAGGAGGAAGATCTGCTGGACCAGGAACTACTGCAGAAAGACCCAGACCACGAGGAGATTGAGGATGAGATGGAACCTGATCCCCAGCCAAGACCATCGACTGGGTATGTGTGTACAGGTCCGAAGTCAGCTAGAAAGCTTAAACGCTTCCCCGAATCGGTTTCTTATCCCTCGTACTCTGACATCGATTTACTGGCACCAAAAACTCTCCCTTTTAAGCCTAGCTGTCCATTCGGTATTGACTTGGGTACCGTGCGTCAGGCTTTGCGGTCAACCTCCAATATGATGTTGCGAGAAATTGACTTTTTCATGCTGTTTTTTACTCAGGCTGTAGTTGCTGAGATATGCAGCTTTACAAACTGTCAGGGGTGGGAGCTTGTCCTAAACTGTCCGTCATATTCCAGCTACCAAGGAGCTTGGATGGAGGTGACCCCCGATGAATTTTACAAATTTCTTGGGTTGCTCATTTACATGGGGTTTTCAATTCTGCCTGATTCCCATCGTCATTGGGGAACCCAGTCACTTCAGGGCTCGTGGGCGAGGGGATTTATGTTGCGTGACCGCTACAAGGCTCTTTTAGCAGCTCTGCATGTTGTAGACCCTACCACAGAGGTTAATCAGGATCGCCTTAGGAAGTTGCGTTATCTTATGGACCACCTCAAACAAAAATGACAGCAGCTCTTTCAGCCTAACCAAAATCTTGCAATAGATGAACGTATGGTCAAGTCTAAAGCTCGGTCAGGATTTAAACAATACATGAAGAGCAAGCCTACTCGATGGGGTTTTGAATTATGGGTAATTGCAACATCAGACTCGGGTATACTCTCGACTTTAACGTTTACACAGGTAGTCATGATGGGCATGTCACTGACTTGGCCACCAATGTAGTTGAATCATTACTGCAGCCATTCAAAGATCAGGGCCACAATGTTTGGTTTGACAACTTCTACACGTCCCAATCTCTTATGGTTAAGTTGTTAGAAATGGGAACTAATGCCTATGGGACATACAGGGTGAATCGTAAACTGTTTCCTGCATAAAGATATCAAAAGATGGGAACGCAAGACAGCTCGTGGGGATACGAGGTGGTGTAGGATTGAGGGGAATATACTTGTAATTCAGTGGAAGGACACGCGTGCAGTTACATGTCTCTCCAATTTCCACAATGCGAATGGCTCAACCGAAATTACTAGGTTTGTAAAAAATTATGCCGACTGGACAAAAGTAGCAGCCCTCCAGCCCACTGTCATAAGCGATTATAACAAAAACATGGGCGGTGTTGATAGGTCAGACCAAATGATAAAATCTTACGACGTCCTACAAAAAACTCAGAAGTGGTGGAAGACTTTTTTTTTCACGTCATAGACATTGTCGTCGTCAATAGTTTCATATTGTTTAAGGAATGGCAACACATTCATGCGGCACCAAGGGATGAGCATAGACCGGTGAAATTAACCCAGATAGATTTCAGAGAAAACCTTGCTCGTCAACTGGGAGGTATCGATATTCACGTAAGTTTCCCTTTGCATACACTAAAGCCTGTAGTCCCTACTTCGTCATCACTCCACACAACCCATGTCCCTAAATTTGAAGAGTCCTCTAAGAGATGTTGGCTATGCTATCGGAAAAGTAGGACTAAAAATAAAACTAAATAGCTTGTTGCACGCCGGAATGTAATTACAAAATACTTTGCTTGGTTCGCGATAGGAACTGTTTTCAGTCTTGGCACTCAGCTGAGTGTGACCAGTTTCGCGAAGAGGCCTAGGTTGGGCTGTGTTTACTGGTGTTGTTGTCCTCCCCTCCCCTCTTTTCTCACTCTCTTCTCTCCACAGGTATTGCAGTTGAGTATTTATGAATTTATATATATATTCTGTTCCTGCACTCTTTATTAAAAATGTATTTACTGTAGATAGTTCAAAAGTTTGATTTTGTATGTTTTGCTGTGTAATTCATGTGTAATTCTAATGTTCAAATTAAATAAAGTGTGTGTTTTATTGAACATAAAATGTATATTTCAGTGTTTGTGTCCTTCAATTTCAGATGCAATCTCAATTTATTACTACAGGTGCACA
Source organism: Myxocyprinus asiaticus (assembly GCF_019703515.2). Taxonomy (NCBI): domain Eukaryota; kingdom Metazoa; phylum Chordata; class Actinopteri; order Cypriniformes; family Catostomidae; genus Myxocyprinus; species Myxocyprinus asiaticus. The sequence goes on from NC_059378.1 coordinate 30,698,744, forward strand.
AAAGGAGTATTTGAGGAGTGGTCATGTGAAATGTATCTGAACATTCTAAATGTTTGTTTTATTCTGTTTTCGCACTAATCACTAGAATGGTCATAACCTTTAAAAAAATAGATTATATTTCTAATCTGTCTGCTATTCTACATTGTCCACAAAATTATGTATTTCATACACTCTAAGTTTCCCTCTAGCTTGTAATTAAAATGGTTGAAAATGCAGTTGTCTGATGAAGTATGGTGGCCATATCTTATTGATAAAGGATGATTAGCCTTAAATAACCATACATATATCATTTGAAAGCCCTGGTTTCTCTCTTCAATATGGTATACACAGTTCAGGTGGGTGGCATATTATATGAATATGAATGCAATATGTCGGCTTCAGGACAATGAGACCAGTCATCGACGACTTTAAGTTTAATTGAAGAAAGGATTCCTCACCACTTAAAGACAAAAGACATAATTGATTTTAGAAAACATGCTCACACACATGAAATCACATCCATTAAAAGGTCAGACAGTGGAATGTGTACAATCCTACAAATATCTTGGGACAATTATAGACTCAAAACTAAACTTTGAAGCAAATTGTGAAGCCATATGTAAAAAGGGGCACCAGCTTTTGTTCTGCTTAAGGAAACTGTCCCATTTTCACATTAACAAAACTATGATGACCTTATTCTATCGTGCTTTTATTGAATCTATTTTATCCTTTTCTTTAGTGTCATGGTTCGGATGATTGGGGAGTCACAGCTTAACCCAGCATCCCTGTATACCACACAGTTACGGCAGTTGGCTGGCTCGATATTAAATGATGACTCCCATCCCTTGCACAGTGAATTTCAGCTTCTTCCTTCTGGACGAAGGTTTATAGCTCCAAAGTGCAGAACAAAGTGGTATAAAAACAGCTTTGTTCCGTCAGCCATTCCTCAGTTGAATAAGTCCTAGCAACATTGCTAATGATGATGATGATGTAGATGCAATTTCTATTTTATTTAACTATTTATATACTGTTTTTAAATGTTGATTGGAACGTGGAGCACTTTTTGTTGTTTTTTAATTTATGTCATACACTGTGTTGTTTTGTAAAAAAAAAAAAAAAAAAAAAAAGAAAATTGTCAAAACATATGAAACTCACCCACTGCAAACCAAATCTACCTACGGGTATAAATAAAGTAACCTGACCTGATAGGAACATGGATATGAATATCATATTCTGGCACAGAATGGAATTTTTGGAATTTTGGGCTCAGGCTTAAAAACTTAATTAAAACTTTTTAAATTGCTGTTTTTAGGTGGTAAGATAGGTCTAATACATCAGCTCAAATCAAACAATTGAAGTTGTATCAATAATACAAGTTATGCTAATTATAATAGGGCGTATTCATTGCGGAGTGTGGGGGCTGTTGAGATTAGCCCACAGGCCGCCAATTGAATAGCCTTGCTCTAGAGGTTATCCACATCTAACGTCTGCATTTGATTAAGTAAAAATGTCAAAATGTTCATTTTAGCCTCTAATCCACTCTTGAAGGCTACTTTAAAACACCCTTTTTTGTTCACTTTTAGCCAGTATGATGGTAAGATCAGATGTGGTGTGTGAGTAAATGTTCAGCTTTTATATTTAATTTACCTTTTTACGTTTACATTTATTTTTATACAAATAAAAACTACTAAGACCAGAATGCCCCACATCTTGTGTCTGTGTATTCATATTTGATCAAACATGATCGATTAGAGTAGCAACATTAAATTAAAAAAAATTACTGAATAAAAGTAAACACTTTATACTAAAATCACTTTAAAAGTAATATAATTTTATATAACAGTCGAAAACACAGTAATGAACAGCTGCAATAACCTAAATATTTTTTTTAAAAAAAGAAATAAGATGAAGTTGACTTTTATGCAGAGGCTCAAATGAATGTGATTTTTTTTATGTATTTAAACTGGTTGATTTATAGGAACTTTCCAAACAAAATCACCAGAAAACAAATGTTAAAATCGACTACTGTCCTTCGCATCCACGTTTGCGCTCAAGTGTGCTGGGGGAATCCTGGAGTAGAAGGTAAGAGAGAACCCCCACAATGTTGAGACAGGTGTGATAAAAAGTTAAGGAAACAAAAACAGCAGCAACTGTGGAGCATTTGGAAATAAAGCAGCAATAGAGAACAAAATCTTCCAAAGTTCCCCAGGCATCATGTTCATCATTTACACAAGCAACCACAGGGCTTATTGTCTCGGTTTGCTCGGCTGCAGGACGTGCAATACAATGTGACAAAACAATAGACCGTATTCGATTACGTCATCAAACATGCTCCCGTCGCCATGATGGATGGGGACACCAGTAAACAAAGCACTGATTCTCCAGTACCAACAACTAAGAATTCTGAAACATTATGACCGCAAAAAACATTTAAGTTGATATAGAAACACTGGAAGATGTTATAAGAAGATAAATATGAAGAAAATCTTAAAGGAATAGTTCACCCAAAAATGAAAATTTGCTGATAATTTACTCACCCTCAGGCCATCCAAGATGTATCTGAGTTTCTTTCATCATCAAAACAGAATTTAAGATTTTTAGGATTTCATTTCAGGCCTCCTCTAAACAATGCAAGTGAATCTCCACCATTTTTTGACAGTCCAAAATGCATATTTAGGGCGCATCAAAATAATCCACACGACTCCAGTCTTCTGAACGCAAACGATTGATTATTTTTAGAAACAAAACAATACTTGTATACTTTAACTACAAATGTTCGCTTCAGTACATCTGTGACCTGCGCTCATGAGAGGGATGACGTAAGCTCGTTGGTAAGGTCACGCGTCACGTGGAGGAGGAGCCAGGAAGCGCGTCATTGTTTACAAGAGAAACGTGTGCCGTTCACAAACCAAAACAATTTCAAAACAATATAAAATAAAAACCATTTCCAAATAATAAAAATAAAAAAAATAAAATAAAAAAGTAAACAATGACGCATTTCCTGACTCCTCCACGTGACTCGACCTTACCAACGAGCTTACGTCATCCCTCTCATGAGCGCACATAACAGAGATGTACAGAAGCGAACATTTGTAGTTAAAGTGTACAAGTATTGTTTTGTTTCTCAATTTTTTATAAAAAAAATAAAAAATAAAAAAATAAAAAATGGAGGACATTCACTTGCATTGTTTAGAGGAAGCGGCCTGAAATGAAAACCTAAAAGTCTTAAATTCTGTTTTGATGAAGAAAGAAACTCAGATACATCTTGGATGGCCTGAGGGTGAGTAAATTATCAGCAAATTTTCATTTTTGGGTGAACTATTCCTTTAAAGTCTCTAAAATGATTATGATTACATTATGTTGTATGTGGATGGTTGCTGGACATTAAATGTTTACATATTGGAAAGAACAATCAAGAGGATGACCGCATTATTGCCACCGCAAAGGTATGTTAACAACAGCAAAACATTGTAGCCTACACCAAATACAACTAAATGTTTCTTCTTAAAAGTTGTGTAACATTTTATATACCCAAATGGTTCTCTGTTCAGATAAAGACTTAAAAGGTGTTACTAGGTCTGGCCTATGTATTTGTTAACCTGAAGTCATTGAGTTCAAAATAATGGTATAATATTTCTCTAAAAGATTACTTTAATCTGTTTCACAGGTTCAACGCCTGCTGTGGGATTTCCCTCCATTATAAATGAGCTTTAAACTGTTTTATTATAGATTTTGTTCTGCTGTTCACTGTCTTAGCTTATTTCATTAACAGTGTTCAGAGAATGAGAAATAAAAAATAAGTTAAACAGGCTTCTTGTGTAATTATTACTTTTATATTTGTTATCATTTAATGCATTCATAGCACATCATATTTATAAATCAAGGAGAGTCTCTTTATTCATAGCTCTGTCTTCGCTGATACCTGCTGCGACAGACGGTTTACTCCGGACTTTAGAAACAAGACCAAGGCAAGTTATGTAGTATCTTGAATGTAACATTTTCTACTTGAAAATAAATGTAATAAATGAAACTCGTTCAAACAAATAATAACGGAGTATTTAATAAATAAGAGCCTGCATACAAGATAAGCAAGCTTGCATGCTGATGCTAACTGTCCAGAGTCCTGAATGCTTTATGTAAACAAAGTACAGTACGGTAATGTTGTACGCTCAAGATTCAATTTACTGTCATTCAGCATTTACACAGGTGAACAAGCGATTAAAATAATTTACTAAAAAGGGCCAAATCGGAACAGAAGAACACTTATAAACGGGACAAAAAGCCAGGTAAACTTAAGCGTGCTATTAGACTGTACAGTAGCCTTTAGCTGGCCATCAGTCTGTATCACTCTTGTAACAACGGGAGATATATCCTTACATTTCCTAGATTTATCTTAAAAGACGTGATCAGAATACACCAAGCTGTTTGCTTTTTCTTCTTCTATTAATCCTGGCAATGTACCCTTACTTTCTTACAAAGCAATCTGATTTCCACTCTTGTGTTTCTTTTGTCTTTGGCCAGATTACAGCACTATACTGCTGGTTATAATTTAAAAATCAAAACAACCAGTTTATAAAGCATTTAAACTTAATAGTTTAAACCAAACTTTAAATGCTACACTAAACTTTACAGGATATTTAGTAATACTCTTTCTCTCACTTGTCTCCAGACAAGATGGCGACGGCGCTTGTCGTGATGTCATCAAAATACTATCTATAGTGTTTTGTCATCTTACAAAACATGGTGTCTTAATGGTGTAAGATAACACACTAGGCTTGGGACTGATGGTTTTTTCACACATCGATAACCTATCATATATATATATAAATAAATAAGAGAGAGAGAGAGAGAGAGAGAGAGAGAGAGATGTGCTCAAAAGTTTGCATACCCTGGCAGAAATTGTGAAATTTTAGCATTGATTTTGAAAATGACTGATCATGCAAAAAAAAAAAAAAAAAAGTCTTTTATTTAAGGATAGAGATCATATGAAGCCATTTATCATCACATAGTTTGGCTTCTTTTTAAATGATAATGATAACAGAAATCACCCAAATGGCTCTGATCAAAAGTTTACATATGCTTGAATGTTTGGCCTTGTTACAGACACAAGGTGACACACACAGGTTTAAATGGCAATTAAAGGTTAATTTCCCACACCTGTGACTTTTTAAATTGCAATTAGTGTCTGTGTATAAATAGTCAATGAGTTTGTTGGCTCTCACGTGGATGCACTGAGCAGGCTAGATACTGAGCCATGGGGCGCAGAAAAGAACTGTCAAAAGACCTGCATAACAAGGTAATGGAACTTTATAAAGATGGAAAAGGATATAAAAAGATATCCAAAGCCTTGAAAAAGCCAGTCAGTACTGTTCAATCACTTATTATAAGTGGAAAATTTGGGGATCTCTTGATACCAATCCAAGGTCAGGTAGACCAAGAAAGATTTCAGCCACAACTGCCAGAAGAATTGTTCGGGATACAAAGAAAAACCCACAGGTAACCTCAGGAGAAATACAGGCTGCTCTGGAAAAAGACGGTGTGGTTGTTTCAAGGAGCACAATACGACGATACTTGAACAAATATGAGCTGCATGGTCGAGTTGCCAGAAAGAAGCCTTTACTGCGCCAATGCCACAAAAACAAAACAACAACAACAAAAAAAAACACCTTGACATGCCTCACAGCTTCTGGCACACTGTAATTTGGAGTGACGAGACCAAAATAGAGCTTTATGGTCACAACCATTAGTGCTATGTTTGGAGAGGGGTCAACAAGGCCTATTGTGAAAAGAATACCATCCCCACTGTGAAGCATGGTGGTGGCTCACTGATGTTTTGGGGGTGTGTGAGCTCTAAAGGCACGGGGAATCTTGTGAAAATTGATGGCAAGATGAATGCAGCATGTTATCAGAAAATACTGGCAGACAATTTGCATTCTTCTGCACGAAAGCTGCGCATGGGACACTCTTGGACTTTCCAGCACGACAATGACCCTAAGCACAAGGCCAAGTTGACCCTCCAGTGGTTACAGTAGAAAAAGGTGAAGGTTCTGGAGTGGCCATCACAGTCTCCTGACCTTAATATCATCGAGCCACTCTGGGGAGATCTCAAACATGCGGTTCATGCAAGACGACCAAAGACTTTGCATGACCTGGAGGCATTTTGCCAAGACGAATTGGCAGCTATACCACCTGCAAGAATTTGGGGCCTCATAGACAACTATTACAAAAGACTGCACGCTGTCATTGATGCTGAAGGGGGCAATACACAGTATTAAGAACTAAGGGTATGCAGACTTTTGAACAGGGTTCATTTCATTTTTTTCTTTGTTGCCATGTTTTGTTTTATGATTGTGCCATTCTGTTATAACCTACAGTTGAACATGAATCCCATAAGAAATAAAAGAAATGTGTTTTGCCTGCTCACTCATGTTTTCTTTAAAAATGGTACATATATTACCAATTCTCCAAGGGTATGCAAACTTTTGAGCACAACTGTGTGTGTGTGTGTAATATATATATTTTATATTACACACACACACACACACACACACATACATACACACAGTATATATTATATATATATATATAGGGATTTTTTTCAGATATAAATAGGGCTGCTCGTTGCACAATATAGTATTTGTCTCTTCAGACACATTTCTCTACACAACTTTAATAAAGTGTGAATGGCAGGGTAAATTCAGACGCGTCTGGTGGACGACATGGCACATTCTAAAATTAGAAACAATTATATATTTTCTACAGAGGTATGCACAGACCGCCAATGCTCGGCGTCAACAGTCTGAAGTGTCACGGAACACAACTCGCATTGTTTTCCATTAAATTCGACCCAAATCATTATCAAAGAACATAGATTATTTACTCTAGCCATCACTGGATGATATATTGTGAACATGCATCTTTCATAAAGCCTACACAATGTATCTTCAGTTACAAGTATGTCATTTTGTGGTTTGACAGCCTGAATGAATGAAAGACCTATTCAAGGCTACATACAGAGAAATAGCATAATAAATATCGCCATTTCTAATCATTCAGTTTGTGCAGTTACACCAGTTTCACTCGTCAATTTGTTCATTCTTGAAGTACCAAAACTTTGGACTACCATCTCCTGTGCCGCTTCAGCTCATCGAGTGTCTGTGTGTTTGTATGTGTGCATCACTATATGTTATATCGCCCTTCGGTGGTCTGACAATGCTATTATGCCAGACTTTTAAACAGAGGCCAACTGAGTGTTTTGGAAAGCACGCAAATTGGACTTCTAATTTAAATGTTGGCTAATTTTTATATATTGATGCCTCAAATATATCGATAAAATAACGTGCCGATCAATAATCAATATATCGATATTTTAGGACATCCCTAGTTATCATACATCTCACATTGCTTTTAAAAGACGCGATGTCAAGTTATAACTCTAAAAAAAGATCCCTCAGTGTGTTTCATTCGGCTGCACTGTCTTGATGTTGTGCTGTTTGGAAGGCGTCCTGGACCATTTTTGCAGCCATCTGTGCCATTTTTAATTGTTAACATCTTTGATCATTTTGATGCATTTCCAGCGATGTGTGTGTCCACAAGCTGGGGAAATGAGAGATGTGAAGACCAGCGTCTCTGCTTTGGCAGGTTGAACATCACCGTGTATTGTATTATGTTTGTTTATTCAGTGTGAATTGCTTGTGAAACAGTCACAATATGATTCAAGCTTTGCAATGGAACTAATATTGAAAGATGGGGCAGTTAAAATTGGACTATTGGACAAAAAAACTACGTATGAATATTTCATGTCATGATTAGGGATGTGCGAGACTAGTCGATTAGTCAGCAAAATGGTGCTAGTTGACACTGGAATTACTAGTCGGTCAATATTTTTCTCCATTAAGCTGATTAGCATATTTACACATTTATGTTTGGCTTCATATTATTACAAAGGCTGCGCTTAAAGAACTGTCATGTTAATGTTACACATTTTATTTATATTTAATAATACAAATATTATAAAAAACAAAACAAAAAATTAAAAAAAAAGGATATCTGGAGCAGATGTATACAAAGTTTCATTTCACACCAGGCTGCACGTGCTTCTTCCCTCTCTCACTCGCAGCGTGCACAGAAAAATTTCCTCTCACAAGACCAAAGTAGTTATGGAAATCACTTTGTTGGTGGTGTGGGAAGGGGATTTCCGAAATGTTAGCTTGTAAGTCGCTACGGTTGTTTTCACATGAGTCTTTAAATCTGTGTGTGCTTGCAAGTTATTTTCCTGCCGAGCAGGCTTTTACCAAACACAGGATAAATCGCTAGGTTCCGTCTTTCACAGGACAATGTTGACATGTTAATTTTGTTAATCAAAAATGTATGCTTTTGAATAAGCAGCCTAGAAAATGACTATTTTAGGCTAGGTATGCAATTTTTTTTTGCCCTGCTGATCAAGAAGGCCATTTTCAACGATGTGCTGACTGCTTAACTAGTTAAACCCTTTTATTCTGTGTGCACGTCATGTTTAGAAAAATACATTAGGTTTATTGTACAATGCTCACAGGCCTATTATTTCTTTATTTTTTTCACATCGTAACTTAACTGTTGGTTAACATTCTTAACCGAACAGGTGACATATTAGATCATAGGCTAATGCACTTTGTGAAATACGCACAACTTTTCAGCGCATTTTTCTCTCTCGTAGATTTAGCTTACCTGTGAATTATTTTCAACAATGTCCAGACTGTTTTAATATGTTGTTACTTTTACTTGGTTATTTCCATTTAGCACAGGCTATTAGGGTTGCTCTATTGGTCCTGCACTATTCATTCAATTGTTTTCAATAATTATGCCTGTATTTTCAAACATAAATTCATTAAATGCATGATGATAATGCAAGTCAAGAACATCACAGATTTGGCTGTAAGAATTTTTTTTAATGGGTCACATAAACAATGTTTTTTGACTGTTTTCTGAGGGTTTCTTTCATTTAAGACTAGTCAACTCCAAAATTTTCATTTAAACATCAGTGAAATTAGTCGTTACGCCCATCCCTAGTCATGACTGTTTGATAGTTTATACTGTGTTTGAGTGAACAGTTTGAAACATTCAGATGAAATGTGTTGGGTCTATGTTATGTGTTAACCCTGAAATGTTCTTTTATTGTTGTGTGGAGTTGGTTAGTTTTCTTTGGATTGCATTTCAAATATGCCTGTATTGGAAGGGCTGTATGATGTTAGCCAATCACAACAGTGGGCCTTTACACTGAAGACAGCTTAAAACCAAGCATTTCAGACAGAGGGCCAGAGACAGGGTGGATAATTACAATACTAAAGCATAATACGTGTTAACATGACTCTAGTGTGATACAAATCGCTTACTAACCTTGTCTATGTAAAGTTATCCAGTATTTTAACTCCATTGTCATGTAAACCAAGTAGGCCTAAATCTTTTTTTTGTTGAGCTCCAATGTAAACTATAGCCTATTGTCTATTTTTAAAAATGGACAATCCCTTCAATGTGTACCTCCCCAACTCCCTGTTTGAGATAGAAATACGTCAACACACTGAAAATATTGAGTTTGTCAAGGCAGTTAAGAAGGACTTTAAGTGTGTCTAGTATTTCAGAGTATACACTTTCTGATGCATTTTACGCCTATAAAATATCACCCCGCACAAGTGCTACAAATATTATTTTCACTGTGTCACTTCTTTAGCTTTTTTTCCTCAAACATTCAAGGGAATATATAAGTAACTTACCTCTCCATACACTCCCAGTACATCCTCTTCATTTACTTCTTCTAAAAAGAGAATAATTGTTAAATGTATGTCATTATCTGCTAAATAAAGGTGTATTATAATTACAAATTGTGCTACAAATAATCTTTTTCGGTCACTCTGACAACAGAGTTGTAAAATTTATGTCATGATCTATTTTTATCCATCATCCTTGTTTTAATTTCCCAGATGAGTAGTTTAAAGAATGAGTAGACATTTAATATTGTCTTGATATAGCCAACAGAAACGTTAGCCTGCTTTTAAAAGTATTATGTTAAATTATTCCATTATTGATAAAAGAAACTATGAAATCTAAAAAAGACCATGTGAAGATAGTTTAAATGAAAACTGATGTGCTAGGATTACATGATTTTCTTGTTGCAGAGAATGTATGATGACTGTAGAAAGCATGCACTTCAAAAGAAAACAAAGCCAAATTCTGATATTTAAAAAACTTAGAAGAGCATTTGGCCGGGATTTCTAAGATCCCCCCCCATATGGTCAGCCTATTAAGTTGTATTTAATAATTTGCAGATTTGAGGAACGTCACTGTGCTTTTTTCTCATGGTCCTAGGCAGAGCGCACTTTCTCTCACGCGCACACACACACACATTCAGACAGTGCATGCTCTGAAATAGAGAGAAGCCATTTAAAAGATGGTTAAACTTAACTGATGTGCTGGGTTTCAATTGTTTTTTTTTATCTGTAAAAATGAAAGGCGGCATTTTAAATGATCTGTCAATGTTTATATATATAAAAAAATAAAAAATAAATAAATAAAAAAGCATTTAACCTAACATTTGTGGTCCTGCCAGGAGATACTTAATGATTTACATTAACATTTACCATGAAACCAGTCTTTAACAGCTTTAAAAAAAATTAAACGTAAAATAATGACAGACGCAGTAGAATGTGTATCAGTGTCCATTAAGTTTCAGCTCTCTGGAATATTTAGGCTGTGCTTGATGGTTCTGGCTGCTTGTTAAGGACTAATGTGCTGTGAATAAAGTTGACAGAGCTACTTTTCTTGGATGCTTTTACTGTTTCTTGGTGATCTCTTGGTGTTTAGTGGCCTATTCTATACTTGCTCTTTGTTAAGAAGCAACAGTCAAGAACATGGGGGGGAGGGGGGTGTTAAAAATTCCATCTCGATATTGATTCTTAAATCCGAAGATCAATCTTTTAAGGCCGATTTATACTTCTGTGTCAAACCTATTGTGTAGGTTCTGCGTAGTGGCCAATGCGTTGGTTTGCATTATAGTTCTGCGTTGGTGTGTCTGCGTCGTGTTTTTGAGTACACAGCCAAAATGCTATTTTAATGTTTATTTATGAAAAGGCAATGAAATGGTATTCGTTGATTGAAAAGTATTTATTGAATTATCAGGGTTCCCACTCTTAACAAGGCACAATTTTCCAGGACATTTTATGTGCCCAACAACTGCAATATTTAAGCAAAAACACACCAGTCCATTTAAAGTCACGCTTTTATTTTGGCGTTTGTGTGTTTTTGATGGTTGTTTTTCACCTCCAGATAAGCAGTTCTCTACATGGCCCAGTGTGATTATTAATCCCTATAAAACTCAGATGTAAATAAATAAATGCATAGTCTGCATTTGCTGTGCACTTCAGAGTGCTCTGCTCTGTCATCTCACACACACAAGAGTGAATGTGATGGTCATGATAAGGTGTTTTCTGTGTACAAGTGGCCAGCTTTACACATTCATTTTGAAGCACACATCACTTGCAGATTACATATTTAAATTATAAAAAGACATTTTGCAGTTTAATTGTCATACTATGACATATCATAATTTTAGCTCAATTAATTGTGCATCTAAACACAAATTTTTGTAAAAATATGTCGTATTCCATGCCATTTTTATGACTAGATTCCATGTTCGAGTCCATGTTTTCCGCATACTACATGTGGTAACCGCGGTATAAGCAGACTCCGATCATTGAATTATTGAACATGTATTCACATCTCACGGTGTGAAGGCTGAATAACTATGCTACCAACTCCGGGTGTGAATTTTTATTTATTTTTTTAAATCAGTGGTCTGGCCGTTAAATGTTTTTGTGGTTAACATAACAGCAATGTTGGAAAGAAATCGTATGTACTATATTAATTCTTTAACTATTTCATCGGAGCAGAGCAGAGATGACAGCAGAAAAGCAGATAAAGTATGTGACAGGGATTCATTTATGACAGTTAACTGTTGACGTTGTTTTACAATGCGCTGCCGTTGGCAGTGACAAAATCATACGAATGCGTATTTGACTCCCATTCCGAGTTCTAATCGTTACACTGTTTTCGTACATGTAACAAAAACCTTGTTAGCAACACAGTCAAACAGTTCTGTTATACTAAAATATTTTCCAGGACAATTATGTATTTCTCAAATTGTCCATGACTTTTCCAGGACTGGAAAACTGCACTGCAAAATTCCATGTTTTCCAGGACGCGTCGGAACCCTGATTATTAAAGCATTAAAAACAAGTTCATTAAGTATGGGTTTAGGTACATATTATTTATTATATACTGTATGTTACATGCAATGCAGAGAGATAATAAATCAGACATGCACTGTATGATTGCTTCTGACTCGCTTAATAAAAGATAAATAAAAATAATAATAATAATGTGGCATATTTTGACGCTCTGTGCCGAAGGAAAAGAAAAAAAAAAAATCTAATCAATAACTGCTTGCTTGACCAAAAAATAATGGGTGTCGTTTTAAAGCTTAAACTCTTTACTATCCATTTAGGCAAAATAACCAACTCTTAGCAGGTGCTTTTTAATCTGCTAACAAACTAGACGTGTTCCGTTTTCATAATTTATGAAATATGAATTTTTAAATGTACACCATACTGTCAAACATACTGTCAGAACATCATACAGATCAGAAAGTTCTGGATTAGAATACAGAAAGTATTATTTCACTCACATACCTGTATATAGAGAGTAAAAGTCCCAAGAAAAGTTTATTAGATGTAAACAGATGTGACTGTCGCATTTACACTTGTTCATATAAAAAAAAAAAAATAAATAAATAAAAAGAATACAAAAACAGCAGATGCTCACAAAAAAACTAAACGTGTCAAAGCCGCTTTTCCACCATCGGGCTGAACGGTTCCGAGCATGGTACGGAACAGTTACAGTAGCATTTCCACTTGAGCACGGTTCAGCGCGGCACGATTATAAACCGTTTTCGGCCTGGAATTCTCTGCAGTTTGCTAACCATACTCAACCATGCTTGTTGAATGGCTTTAGTATGTGGTGACAAATTTGGAATTTGCCAATGCCAAAGTAACTTAGTGCTTTTAGTTGTTTCTAGTTTGCCAATTTTGCTAATATTTGGCTGAAGTTAATAACAAAAATAGTGCATGTTTAGTGTATCTTCATGATTTTATGATGGTTTAAACTAGGTTTAAACTAGATTTTTAACTTTCCTTTGGCAAGGAAGCAGATTACGAGCTCATTAAAACTCAAAATATATCAATATATTCTCATATGTTATTTTCATATAATACTTATAAAATATTTTGTTAATAAATATCCTTTTTAGCTAGTCTGGGAACTTTTATCTTTCTGCATTGGCCGTGTCTTTTCTGTTTATTAGCAAAGTAAAATCAAGGGAAAAAAGCAGTCCTAAAAACTGGAACATGTGATCATCCTCCATAGCGCACATGCTCCAATGTTTTTGCTTTCACGCCGTCGCCACAGACGGATCTGTAACGGACATTCTCATGACTTCACCACACCACAGTGGAAAAAGAAACTGTAACCCTGCCAACTGGCCCGGATCAGGACAGAACAGTATGGTTTGGTGATGAGAACTGTTCGGCCCGATGGTGGAAAAAAGGCTAATGCGATACGATCAGCAGTGGATACAGATGCATAGATAAAATTATCTGGGAGATAATGCACAGCTACCGGTCTTTTAGAGCTCCTTGGCTACCGCAGATATTTTCTTGGCATGTTGGGGGCAGTCACAGTAGACCAATCACAGCAGTTGTTATATGTCGACGTGACGCAGTTACATTTTTTGAAGAGGTGCATGTCAGGCTACGCATTAACACCTTAGCTACACATAACCTTTTTAACCGTTTGACGCAGAAGTATAAATCGGCCTTTATGCGCAACCCTGTACTACAATGAAAGGAAATCACTCGCATTTGCAACATACTGTATTTGGCAACTGGCAGAAAAATGTTTAGATTTCACTCACCAGTAATTGTGTAGTTGAGTGGTGAAGTATTCAGCAGTGAGATCCTTCTCCCATCTACTTGAGAGAGCGTTTTCGGAAAGCGCTGTTTTCACTGCCAAAACCGCAGTCTCAGTGTGGACGAAAGGCCAAAATGTGGGTTTTCAAACGGAAGTGAGCATCCCTATGCCCTACTCCCTCCGAAGGGCTGAGCCCTTGAAGTGGGAACTCTGGAGGGAGCAGGGCACTCGCATCTCATGTATGGCCGTTTGGAACACCCTTGATGAAGGGAGTAATGAAAGACGTCACTTTCACTTTATTTTCACCTGAAACGTTACCGTGACGATGCAGTGCAGCTGTAAATTGTTGTTGCATATAAATATACTTTTTGTAATATATATATTTTTTCAAATATTGAACTGTGTCTTATTTAAAATTGCTTACTGTTGCCATTTTAATAATAACAGTAATATCTGTACTACATAAATATATATAAAATACATGAATGAACATTTCCCACCGAAAGTTATTTGGTGCACGAGAGATCTTAATAATAAATAAATAATAAACCTCATGGTTTAGCCTAGCCTACAGGAAAAAAAATGGGCCCTGTTTTTGGAGTATCGCTCTGCTTATGGCTGTCTACTATCTTTTGAATGAGGACAAATGTAAACTGCGGAGGAGATGTATCTATTATAAAAGGGCTATAGCGCTTGCCCGAACGTTTGAACATGTAATATGTTCTGACAGACAACCTTGCTTTAAAATATATCCAGAGGACACGCCACCCAGGGTCACATGATCATAAACGGTAAAATTACATCCTTGAAGTGATCATCGCATGTACCCTCCGCTAACGACCTTGTGGAAGGGCCCTTCGTTAAGGGCTTGAGTTGCTCACTTTCGTTTGGAACACCGCTTCTTGTGGTGTCCCCTTCCCGCAGTGCCTTCAAGGGCGCAAAAACACCATTTGGAATTCGCCCGAAAATGTATTCGTGTGGACGTGGCCTTTGTGTTGAGATTAAAAGTTGTTCCGTGTAATGTTTGTCTAAAGGCGATATACACACAACCCATGTCATTGCATAATGTCTCTTAATACCCTGCCTGTTATTCCCTGTCAGTTGTTGATCAAAACAACAAAAAAGAAATATTTAAATCTAATCATGCATAGCACGGATGAGGTAAAGCTATTCAAGTCTCTCTCGTTAAAGGTACAGTTCACCCAAAAATGAAAACTCATCATTTACTCACCCTCATGCCATCCCAGGTGTATATGACTTTATTTCATCATCAGAACACATTTGAAGAAAAATATTTTAGCTTAGTAGGTCCTTAAAATGCAAGTGGATGGTGATCCAACCTTTGAAGCTCCAAAAAGAACAGACAGTCATTATAAACATCATCCATATGACTCCACTGATTAAAAGTGTCTTCTATGATATTTTGGACAGATTCCAGTCGGGATTTAGAGCTCATCACAGCACAGAGTCTGTGCTTTTGAAATCTTTTAATGATATTTTATTAGCCATCGACAGGTCTCTGCTACTTTATGTTAGACCTTAGCACTGCCTTCGACACTACTGACCATGCTATCCTCTTGGATCAGTTGAAGGGTGAGGCTGGCATTCAGGGGACTGCGCTAAAATGGTTTAAGTCTTATTTAGCATATAGAACATTTTCTGTTAAAATTGGAAATTCAACATCATCTTCAGCTCCTTTAAAATATGGTCTACCTCAAGGCTCTGTAATGGGCCCCATATTATTCTCATTATATGTGCGCCCTCTAGGATCTATCTGCCGACATCATGGAATTTAGTATAATTTGTATGCCGACGACACACAGCTTTACTTCCAACTAGAAACGGGAGACAGTCATTCTCTAACGTCACTCATGAATTGTTTGAAGAATGTTATGAGTTGGCTATCTAATAACTTTGGCTAAACGACAATAAATCAGAAGTTATTTTTGGCCCATCTAAATCCATCTAAAGAGGCATTAGCCCATACACTTGCACCACTAGCGATTAGTGTAAAGGACAATGTGAGCAATCTTGGTGTAATACTTGATTCAGCTCTTACTTTAAATAAGCAGATAAATTATATAGTTAAAAGCAGCTACTATCATCTTAGAGTTATTTCTAAAATAAAGCCTTTTCTTGGATTTCTCAAGGTGATCGATCCTTTTCTGTGGTTGCCCCCAAGTTATGGAATGATCTCCCTATTCAAATCCAGTCCTCCCCTTCAACTGAGATTTTAAAATCAAAGTTGAAGTTTTATTTTTTTTTAATTAGCTTTTAAGTCTGAGTAATGAATGAATATTTAAGTGAGAAGAAATTCTCAAGTGTGTTGTAAAGGTATGTCTCTGATGTCCTGTCATTTTCTTCCTTTTTACTGTTGTTCCACAAAAACTGTGAAGCACTTTGGATAACGTAAATGTTTAAAATTGCTATACAGGGGGCCTGGGTAGCTCAGTGAGTATTGATGCTGACTACCACACCTGGAGTCGCGAGTTCGAATTCAGAGCGCGCCAAGTGACTCCAGCCAGGTCTCCTAAGCAACCAAATTGGCCTGGTTGCTAGGGAGGGTAGAGTCACATGGAGTAACCTCCTCGTGGTCACAATTAGGGGTTCTCGCTCTCAGTGGGAAGCATGGTTTTCACAAGTGCTATATAAAATAGAGATGAGTTCTAAAGCCAAACGATAGGAAATGACGATTTATAGTTTAAAAAGTACTTAAAAATTGATCTTATTTGCAGCACAAGTGATCGTTTCACTTTAGAAGACATTAATTTAACCAGTTGAGTCGTATGACATTTATGCTGACTGTCTATTCTTTTTGGAGCTTCAACGGTTGGATCACCATCCACTTGCATTTTCAGGACCTACTGAGCTAAGATATTTTTCTTCAAATGTGTTCTGATGAAGAAAAAGTCATACACACCTGGGATGGCATGAGGGTGAGTATATAATGAGAGAATGTTAATTTTTGGGTGAACTAACCCTTTAACATGCGCTCATTTGCAGATGCTCGTGAAGTAACGGTTTTTGCACGCGTTCAAATCAATGTAAATACCTGTGAATAGCACATATTATGCAATTAAACAAACATGTAACAAAAATATATGCAATATAATATATCTATTGATTGAATACATGGATTTATTAATTTTTAAAAAGCTAAAATGTGACCAGAATGATAAAACAAATAAAATATTATTAATAAAATTTATATTTTCTTAATGTACCTAGTTAGAAGATCCCCTGTGTAATTAACAGTAGGGGTGTGAAAATGCATCGTTACATCAGTTATGGAATTTAAGAATGGATTATCATTACTACATTAATACCCAATGTGACCGTCTCATATTACACGAACCTTATCGAAACAGACACAGAGCATGCAAGATTGAAAGGAAAGAAAGCAAGCACACTTTGAAATAAAGAAAGTTTATGCTGCAGAGTTCACCCCGTGATCCTACATAACAAAACGGACAGATGGATGGATGGATGCTGCCGAGTTCGGCTTTGTGTCATTATTCAAAACTGTTTGCATCCATTTGACAAAAGTTCATTGTTGTTGCCTTCTTCCCAAATTACGACAAGCTATACTATGTTAGCCTAATATAATAGAACGAATAGAACATAGCTTAAAATAAATGTGATAGTTTGGCAGCATTGGCTGAGAACAATTCAGTCATTCTCTTTATAGTTTTTAGTGAATGCTACAGGGAATAAGGAGCGATTTCAGACTGTTCAGAAAGGAACCAGTTGATTAGTCACCTGTGATTGGTCAATGACACGTGAAAATTGCGAAAATATAAGCATTTTTATATTTTGCAGTGTGTGCCGCAAACAGTCCTGCATGAAAATCCGACTGGATTCTTGTAAAAGAGCTTGATAAACGGAGGCGCCTCCTTTTAGCCACCTTGCACCTCTCTCCCTATCCCAAAATGAATAAGGAATTTGGTTACCACATACCACAACCACATTTACACTAGGGGTGGTTAAAAATATACATTTTCCGATGCATCACGATCTTCATTTGAACATTCTCCATACTGATTCATAAATCCCAAGATTGATCTTTTACACTATGCGCAACCCTCCACTACAATGAGAGGACATTTCTCACATTTGCAACCAAATTTCGCAAAATATGCGACAAAAAATTTATATTTGGCAACTGGTTTATAAATGTTTAGATTTCACTTACCAGTGAATGAATTGTGTAAAATAGTGGTGGAGTACTCAGCAGCGAGATCCTTTCACTGTGTGTTGAGAGTAAAGGCCCAGGTATACTTCGTTTTGGCGCGTTCCAGATCGCCTCGCGCCCGGTCGAATGCGTCGCCTTTGAGCATACTTTACTGACCACGAACGAATAGGAACGCGTTCGAAATGTAGGTGGCGAGCGGTCAAGCCACGTGGCTGTGTTGATGATGTAATTTGCGTCACATATACTGTGCGCAGAGGGATCCGTAACGTGCACACCTGAAGTATACTTTGGCCTTAAAAGTTGTTCCGTTTAATGTGTGTCCAAAGACGAGATACACGCAAACCTTTTGTCACTGAATAATGTCTCTTTTAATACCCTTTCTGTTCTTTACAGTCAGCTGTTGATCATAAACAAAAAAGAAACATTTAATTCTAATCAGGCATAGCACAGATGAGATAAAGCCATTCGAGTCTCTCTCGTTAACATGCGCATAAAGACGCTGTTTACATAAACGCAGTATTCCCTTATAGAGACAGTGCCGGTTTTTAGCACATTTTCAACAAATCAATGTAAATACCTGTAAATAGTACAAATTATGCAATTAAACAAAAATTAAACAATATAATTTAATATAATATTATATTTATTGATTAAATACATTGATTTGTTCATTTTTAAAAAGCTAAAATGTGACAAATTATGAAAAACTTATAAAGTTAGTAAAAATTAATATTTTCATATTGTAACTAGTTAGAAGGTCCTCTGTATAATTCACAGAATTAGCTGGGAGAGAATTTATTTCATATGTAAGAAAAAGGGACATTATAACTGAAATCTACCCATATTAATCGATATCGAATCAGAATCGGGAAATCTTTATCGATTCTCAGCCCCACTTTACACTGTACTAATAGACAGTTTTTTAATTGATGATACTGCTTGATTTAAACATGTATCTTATCTGCCTGCACATGACATTTCATCCTTAATTATTGGTGCAATATCTTAACGTTATATGATATGCAAATCTATCATGCTTATTTAACAGTTTACCATCTGTTTGTGTGTGCGCATCAAGTCATTGTTGCATCAGACATTGTTATTCTTTATTACTATCGGATATCTATTGTGATTAAAATATTAAAAGAAAGCCTGATACCTCCAACCCACAGCAATACAGGTAGAAACATTAAATTTAAAAGACAGACACATACCATGCTCTTCCAGGTAAGCCTGCAGCCGGGCGATCAGGTCAGCTTTATTTCCTTTAGCATCAAGCCCTCGAGCAGCACATTCCTGCTTCAGCTCAGCCAACTGATGAGAACACATAATATGCATTAATGAGTTTAGAAACTGATCTCACTGTCTCTGTATAATGACAATACAGAGCCTGACTGTATAATGACAATACAGAGCCTGACTTAACATTTATCACAAATTTGTCAGTCTACGAAGTTAACAGAACATACATGTCTGTGACATTCCGCCTTTCTAACTAAAAACAGTTCTCCATTACTTCGTCTTAAGAAATTTCAGCATTAAACAACAAACTAAAACAAATAAGCATATGCAGATTGAGTAAACTCAACTATCATAATACATGAAAAAATAATAAATATAGCTGCAAGCAAAGGTGATGGGCCCCAAGCACCATGGGTCCATTTCCACCTGGTGGCTTTCGGAAAACAATGCCAGGTGGACACATACATTTGGCATTTGACAGTATTCTAAACAATTTAAGCAATTCATGTAAACACAAGAGGGCTATTTCAAAGTCTGTTAAAAGTGCCATACTTCCTGCTGCCAGTTGGCGCCGCTATGACTGTGACCCACTATAGCCGCATAAATGTGATCAGCCCCCATTACCAAACATACAGCTGAATTTTCATCAAAATCACACAACGCACACAGAAGATAAGGCACTTCCTGTTTTCCATTTTTCACCATAAATTCATTGCTTCGCCATGACGACACTGTTCAAAATATCAAAAATCTGTTTGCGATTTAGCATCTACAATGTCTTGGCATGATGTTGCATAAATTTGGTGCCAGTCATATGAATCCGCTAGGAGAAGTATTTAAAAGTACAGAGCCTGCGATTTTCAGAAAATTCAAAATGGCCGACATCCTGTTGGGCACAGCTAATGACCGAGTATGAAAGTTCAGCTTTATGAGAACTATACATGTACCAATTTTGATGACTGTAGGTGAAAATGATATGCCATTTTCAAGGGGGCACTACAGAACCCCCCGCAAACATGAGTTTTCACGCATGTTAATTACCCCAAAAGTACCAAAAACCTTGAAAATAATAATAATCCTTAGAAGAACATATGGGCCTCCGCATAATCCTAATAATCTAGTTAAAAATAAAGCTCATGATCAGATGTAGGCCATGTCTCAAAACCTAATGAGATGGTCTTGCTAGACATCATTTTGTGGAATTAGGTGCATTCCAAAAATGCTGCTGATTACAGCTATGATGGCAAAACGTACAGCTCACTAGATTTCGAGACTATGGTGGGCTAAAATGCTGTCTTGGCAGGCATTGGGTTGCCAACTTTCTACTAGCCAAATACGGGACTTTTTCCATTGGGTCTCTGGCGTGAGACACTGCGCAACGGTTACAGATGTCCACTTAGTCCTAGAGCTTGTTTACATAGGAAAACAACTGAAAAACAGCGGGGACAACGCGTTTGGTGTGAACGGCCCCTAAATACGCTCAAAATGAAAACCGCTTTAATACAACAACCAGGAAGAACCAAGTTTCTACAAAGTCTTTTTAGCTGGTTTCTATCAATCTTTACTTTTGGGGGGGGGGGCGGGCGGACGAAAGAACAAAGCTGCATGGAGAAAGTTAATATTTTTATGCTAAGAGTTTTCTTCCCAATAATTACGCTCAAGCCTTATGTTTTTAAAGCTCAGTGAACTGGCATTCCGTTTAAAATTTGGCTCATCAGTTTATAGACAGTATAAAATATGTTAAAAAATAATATATCACAAAAAATACTTTGGCCTTTCAGGATATTTAGAATTTTTGTGTGAGAGAAAAGGCTTAACATGAAAGAGTGTATTCCTCCTTGGATTACAGTGTCGTTGTTTGTCAGCAAATATTGTTTATCACAAGGGAAATATAAGAAAATCACTACGCGTTTTAACTAAACTTGTACTGTACTTTTGTAGGCTACTAAATGTGCTGTAATTTTTCTTCATTTAGCTGAGTCTCTCTTCCACAACGAGCTCTGATATGCAATGTAATATCATGTCATGAATTATTGGTGTTTAGTTTTTTTGTTTTTTTATCACAATGGTGAGAAACAATTATCGTTCAATCGAATGCTGTATGTGTGAGAAAATTAGCCTGCTTCTGACTGAAAACATCACAGAAAACGTGCGCTGATTGTCACCGATCTTTTCTCCGGCCATTTCTGTCGAGTCTTGCGTCAGTGTAACGTTTTACAAGCGATATCTCACGCGAAATGTGTTTCAGGTCCATTTCTCTCGGTTTGTGAAACATTCTCAGCAGTTTGGGTGTGAGACGCTGAAATGCGGGACGGACAAACGGCGTTCCGTATACTTTTTATAAGGAACGTAATGTTCCTTTAAATACTTGACGATTCCGAATTATACGGGACTGTTGGCAACCCCAGGCAGGCAGCTCATGATTTTTGAGACCATAATAGTAAAGAAATTATGTCTAAGTAGGCACTCACTAGGATATGATATACAGAAGTGCTGGATGAACATTTAAAAGGCGAATCCACTAATACTGGATCATCATAATACAACTGGACAACTCAGGACAGTTCCTTAATACTAACAGATACAAACACTAAATAAAAACTAAAACACTTTATTTTACTCTGTTTCTTACCTTCAGTTTCTGCAGCTCCACGACTTCCGCCATTTTCCTTAAGAGGTTAGTATTTAAACAAAAACTGCTTCCTTCCGGTTTAAGAGTCTCAGCCGCTGTGTGCGAAATCCCCCCCTATCCACTATAAAGTGCACTATTTTGGGTGTCGGCCATTTTGTAGTACATCTCGTTCCCTACATTTGAAGGATGCTTCTCAATCGGAAGGCTGCAGCCTCGTTAGGCTGAATATCTCGGCTGCCACGTCATCAAGCACCGTCGAAGGTTGTCTCAATTGTGAGGACACTTGAAATGAAGCCTCGTTTCGCAGCCTCCATATTTTGGAGGATGCATCGGGTGTATCCTTCGTGGCCTTTAATCACGCACCATCCTTTGCACATGTCTCAAATTTTAAAAAAGGGCGGAAAACGAGTCGAGTGACCGCGGAGGCGGAAACCTTTATGACGCAGCTTGCTTTTTCTCTCTCCTCAAGGTTTTTTTTCGCATTTGCAACAGTGACAATATGTTGAAAAAAATGCCAGTAGTTTAGACAGTACAACAAATTAGAAGATACAAAGCACAAAAAAATAACTAAATACAATTTATAAAACGGCAATTTCATGAATTTGAAAAGCTTTCAAAGTTTTTACTAAAAAGTCTAGGGTTCCATTTTTCGTATTTGAAAGGGTTTAAATATGAATTCTAATATCAGTGTTGTCTAATATCAGTCAAAATGTATTATATAAAGGCCTTTTTGACTGACTTTAGCTTTGTGAATAAAACATTTGGCTAAAATTATTAAAGGATTAAGGACATATTTTTAGTTTTCTGAGGTATATGGGTTTTCTAAACAAAGTAAAATATCACATGGTTCTAAGCTTATGGTTTGCCATGAGCACTAGACAGTCTCATTCTAGTGCTGAAAGCTGAGTCGTCGTCTAGCCTACAGCATCCAAAGGACTGGTCTAGGAAGGACAGCCTTACTAGCCTATAGGCTGCAGCCTTCTGTTTGAGAAGCACCCTTGGTCACTCATTCTTACCCACAATTCACTTTTCTTGCCCATAAATCAGCGCAGAGAGGACTGACATGCTGGGAGGGTCGTGTCTAGAAGGGATCCCTCTCTCAATTCTGTTATGATGATTTTGCCTGTGCTCTTTACGCTTGCATATCAGCGTATTAATGATGGAGAGCATTAAAAACTTGAATAATATCAATAATATAACATTGTTATTATTATTATTATTATTATTATCACGGAGTGACTATTTGTACTAGGTGTAAATGCCTGCCACACATTGCGGCTATTTGCACTGAAATAGTCTGGTGGAAACAAATAAATTAAAGACAAACTTTTCCTTCAGTGTTACTGCAATGGCTTATTGTGTTAAGACAGTGTGGATGTACTTTTTCCATGCGGAGGACCTGGATTCTAATTCACCTTTTGACCCAGTTTTCCCCGTCCTGTTTCCTGTCTCCACCCTTAATGTTTTTCCTTAATACTACTTATAATAATAAATAAAAATATAGCTGCAAGCAGCGATGACGGGCCCAAGCACTATGGGTCCATTTCCATCTGGTGGCTTTCGGAAAACAATGCAAGGTGGACACATGCATTTGGAATTTGACCTTATTCTAAACAATTTTGAAGCAATTTGGGTAAATATAAGATGACAATTATAAAGTCTGTTGTAAGAGCCACAATTCCGGCTGCCAGATGGTGGCGCTATGTCGGTGGCCCAAAATAGTCACATCCATGTGATTAGCCCTCAAGACTAGGCATATATCTCAATTTTGATCTAAAACACACATTGCACACAGAAAATGTGAGACACTTCCTGTTTCCCATTTTTCGATATTAATTTAATGCCTCGCCATGGCAACACCATTCAATATATCAAAAATCCATTCGCAATTTAGCATCTACAATGTCTTGGCATAATGTGGTGATAGTCTCATGAATCCCCAAGGAGGAGTAGAAAAAGCTTTCATATATCTGATCTTTTTGTATTATTGTTCTCAGTGCTTGAAGTGGAAGAAAAAAGTGCAGGTACTCTCCTTGAGGGGGTGGGGGGTGTATTTATCTTACCTAACACAAAAATTAAACTGTTAATATTATGCATTTATTTACATTAAAATAGTATGTTATTACATTTTATTAACATTTGAGTCTATAAATTCCTTCTTAAGATCTGGCTGAAGAACAAACATCACACCCTCAACTAACAAATAGGTTTTGATTAACTTTGAAAATAAAAACATACAATGTAGGGTTATTGCTTATGAAATCTGAGGAAGAATATTTAGACCTGCTTAAGTCTATCTTTGACCATATCAACCCATATAAGAGAACAATGGCAATCTAATGTAGAACTCTCTTTTTTCACAAAATAATGTAGCCTAAAACTGAAAAAAGATCATGTCCGTTTTTCCTTTTTTTATTATTATTTTTATTATCCTCCCATTCAATGAGGGGACAATTAGCCTTTTCTTGAACTACACACATGAATTTGCACACAATAGCCATATACTTGTGCAGATAATAAATAATCATAAGAAACGATGAACAAATTGATTTGATGATGTTTAGGATTGTGAATGCTGACACACCTGTATACAATTAAACACTGTCAGGACGTATGCATAGGCAAGTTCAGTGACACTTCACATAGTCTTTTTACGAGCACTGCAGAAAAGAATTGAGAATAAAATGCAAATATTCTTGTGTATTTTCTTTGAAGCTTCGGTTTTCATCATCGATATATCTTTTGTGAAAAAAGGTTGTGCATATGAGCTGACATCACTCCTGTAACAGCTTTGACATTTTTTAAGTCTGTAGTTTTGACTGCACTCAGCAGAAAAAACAATTTGCATAAATGCATTTGATTGAATAAGACCAGATAAAATGCGCTCACCTAAAAGTTGCTGCTTCATGTTTTGGAAAAGAGTGTAACTGAACTATACAAGCTTAAACATGCGTGCTCCGGTCCGGAACTGGACCATGGTTAGCTTGATGACCGCTGATGCTGTTTTTGCACGTGTTGAGTGTTGTTAAACTCACCGCTGAGTTTTGCGCAGAGAGGGCTCGGATGTTTACCACAACGATTTTATCAAAATCATTTGGAAGATCAGATAAAAGTGATTGGCTGGCCTCATCGAATCACTGACTTACATTAAATAACTTAATTACATCGTACTGGGAAACTCTGAGAAGTGGTGGTACGCCGGGGTTCTGACAGTCTGTGCTTCCTGCTCAGGATATGCTACCAGCAGTAAAAACAGTGATATGCAAAGCCTAAACTTGGGCAGCACATGTTGAGACACAGGAGAAACTGTCCGTATATATTACAACAGCATTCAAGGTGTTAAAATCCTAGGTAGCACATCTTGTCAGCCAGATAATACCTATCACGATGTGCTACCAGCATAACTATCTTATAGTGTGATATAGTGTAATGACCGTTTCACATCACAAGCGTGATCGCTGCGTGAGCTGAGCATATTTTTTTCGTCGTCCATAATAACAGATTAGAGCATTCACATAGGAAGTGTCAGCACGACATGCGTCAGAGCGTAGTGTGAGCTGCAGTGCAGCGGGGGTTTCGGCTCCGAGTCTATTTTGCTGTGCCGCTGGCACTCAGTTGAAGTGTCCGTGCACTGTTGGTGGATAAAATTTATGTGATTTGACACAAAAAAGTACACAATGCACAGAATATGTATATATTAGTAGTATGTCTTTATTCTGTATGAATTAGAGCACATCTGAAAAACAAATGAAAAGAAAAAAAGAAATTCCAGGAGATTTAACAATTTAAACCAATTTAAAATATGTTAATTATAGATCTTAATCAGAAGTATGGTTTATCATTTAAAACTACAGTAAACTACAACTTATGAGCCTGAAAATATGAGACATGTACTATTAAACACAGAACAGGTCCGTAGATGAAATTACTCTGATGACAAACCGCAGGAAACTGCGCTTCTGGGTTCTTTAGACCAGCAGATTTCAATGGTGGAAATAGGCAGCGCTGCAGTTTTAATAATCTTTTAAGCTTCACAGAATGTAATAATGTCTTTTAATGTTAATAAAAGTTATTATAAATGGTTTATCTATGGTTTACAGAGAAGAAATTATGTGGGTTCTTTTCTGAAATTTCAGCAAAACAAGTTTTATGATTATGTCGCACATGTAACAGGTTGGTGAATACACATCCTCACATGTTTAACACGCTTCTAAAGCCTAAGAAATGTGATATATAAAAATAAATACTACCACTAGAAATGCAATATGTATCTTTACTGCTTAAATTATTAACCCACATACAATAAATAATAATATTCTTACTTCAGTATGATCTAAATAAAAACTTAATAACAGCTGTTTTCGATTGAACAATATTATTTACTGCATTCAAAATAAATGCAAAGACATAATTTTCGCTATATGACATTATTTTTATTCACTTATCCTTTCACAAACAGTAGTCCATGCACTGTCCTCCCTTCTTTCGTATATGATGATCTTGATCAGATAAGATCATTGTTAGATCATATTTGATCTCATATCTGTCAAAGTGACAGCACGTTGGAAATTAAAAACAGACGTTTGCAATCAGAGTTTACGTAATTTCTTCGTAAAAAAAGTTGCCATCAACCAACAGCTGCTGCGGGTCAATTGTGTCTAACAGAGCAGACGCAATAACAATGACGGTAATCCATGAAATATTATCATTTATGTAAAATGTTGTATTTTTCCTGATGCAACGATCTGTTGGAAATTTAAAGAAGCACCACTCTCTAATAATCTGTGGAAAACAGGGTGTTCCAATCCCACAAATAGCACTTTTTGGGCAGTTTCAGCGCAATTTGAGTGAAGCGCCCATAGACAGCAGTTCTTTTCTGGGCAACAAAAGAACCCAGAAGGCGCGGGGTGGAGCGTTTGTTTGTAAACAGTAACATAATCTTGGCTTCAGCAATACCCAATCACAGCCAAGTTTTCTTTCACTTTTCAAAAAAAAAAAACAACAAAAAAACAAAAAAAAAAAAAAAAAGAAGAAGAAGGAAAAAAAAGACAGCATTTCAAAGTTTTACTTTGCAACTAATAAACTAATACTAATACTTAGCAACTAATAAACACATGCACGTGACAGACCGTGATGTCAGTACATTCAGAACTTATTTCATTCGTGTTCAACAATGGATGATACAGACTGATTGTGGAGGTGGATAAGAACAAAGTGCTCAGTTGTTTACCTTTTAGATGCAAATGTGGTCCTCCTCCTCAAGTAAATAAGATTTCATGAATATCAAGTTTGTAATACTTATCAATGACCCACTACTGATAACCATTTTATAAGTTATGGTCTTCATTAAAATAAATACTCACCTTAGTAACATAGAAATTACAGTATATTTCTGTATTGAGCTGCTGCTGTGACGCTATAAAAATGCTTCCCGAGTGAAAGCCCTGTCGAGCCCCCCCGCAGCTGTGGTAATTTGCTTTTTAAAACTAATTCCAGGGTAAAATAACAATAAGTACGATGTTATAAATTTACGCTCAATATTAAAAAATGTATAATATAAAATAGAATTGCGAGATTTACGCTGATAAATAAGGTGGAAACGTGGCATCAAAAAAGGTCTATTGTGCAGATGTGGCGCTTTGGGAATCATTCATCAATGGCGCTCGGCTGTCCTCTATTGGACATTTCTGGTACTGCATCTGAAATTTCCCACTAAAAGGTCATTTTTATATATTGACCTAAAATTTAGAACAGAACTAGATTAGACATGCTGCTTTGATTTAAAAAAAAAAAAAAAAAAAAAAAAATTATATTTCAGTTGATATTTTTAGTATGTTTTATTTATATAAAAAAATTAAAAGTTTGTGCAGTACATTTTCATTACAATAAATTTACATTTCTATAACTTTTTCATTTACTGTAAAAACTGTTTTCACTTGCACAATGAACTGCCAAGTGTATTCTTTAAAAAGCTTTTATGAGTTACAACCATTTAAGTTTACACCCAAATATAGGAAGAAAGGAATAATAACAATTAATGTGTTGCCATTGCAACACTATTTAAGATATCAAATATCCCTTTACAATTTTACACCAGCAGTGTCTTGACATTATTCTAAATAATTTTGAAGAAATTCATGTAAACACAAGAGGGCTAATTCAAAGACTGATAAAATTGCCTTACTTCCTGGTTCCAGCTGGTGGGGCTATGACTGTGACCCATAATAGCCACATAAATGTGATCAGCCCCCATAACAAAACATACAGCTGAATTTTCATCAAAATCATACAATGAACATAGAAGTTATAAGGAATTTCCTTTTTCACATTTTTGCCCTTAATTTATTGTCTCGCCATGGTAACACTGTTCAAAAAATTTAAAAATCTGTTCACAGCATCGTCTTGGCACAATATTGCCTAAGTTTGGTGCCAGTCACATTAATCCCCTAGGAGGAGTATTCAAAAGTTCAGGGCCTGCAATTTTCAAAAAATGCACATACAATCCTAAATAGCTGATTTCCTGTTGAGTAGAGCTAATGACTGTAGTTCTGAAAGTTGTCCGGCTTGATGAGAACAATATATGTAGCAAGTTTGGTGAGCATAGAAGAAACTGACCCCACCACTTTTGTCAAAAGGTGGCACTACAGAGCTCCCCAGCCACGCTCTTGTGTTAACTTTTGCCCAGGCCTAATGGCTGACAACTCTGAAGTGTGTGCAAAATATAATGAAAATTCAAGCATGCCAAGTACCTCAAAAACATGTGAATATACATAAAAAGGAATAATGACATTTAATGCATTGCCATGGCAACAATGAGTAAGCTATCAAAAATCCCTTCAGAATTTTAAATATGACATTGTCTTTACATTATTCTAAAAAAATTGAAGCAATTCAGGTAAAACAAAGAGTGATATTTCAAAGTCTGTTAAACGTGTCACACGTCCTTCCTCCAGTTGGTGGCACTATGACCGTGGCCAACAATAGCTACATCAATGTGATGTAAATCACAGGATGCATGCAGAAGATATGAGACACTTCCTTTTTCCCATTTTTTTATGTTTATTTATTGTGTCGCTATGGCAACACTGTTCGATACATAAAAAATCAGTTCATAATTTAGCATCATCAATGTCTTGGCATGATGTCGCCCACATTTGGTACCTGTAACATGAAATCCCTAGGAGGAGTATTTCAAAATCCAGAGCATGCATTTTTCAAACAATACAAAACATCCTGTTGGGCGGAGCTTATGACTGTCAGCGCATAAGTTGTACAAAGTTTGGTGATGGTAGCTCTAAAGGGATGTGCTACAGAGCCCCCCCCAAACATGCCTATCTTCTAGGTAGCACTACAGAGCCCCCCTGCATGCCCAAGCAACTTTGCCAAGCCCTAATGGCCGACGACTCTGATGTGTGTGCAAACTTTCAAGAGTTTTCACGCATGTTAAATACCCCAAACGTACAGAAAATCTTGAAATGAATAATAACGAGGGGTCCCACTGTCACAGGGGGACATAGGGCCCTCGCAAATTGTAGCTAGGGCAAACTGGCAAACATATGTCTCGGTTTTAAATTGTGGTACTAATATTGATTGTGTAGACAGATGAGTATATACAGTAGTGTGAAAAAGTGTTTGCCCCCTTCCTGATTTCTTATTTTATTGCATGTTTGTCACACTTAAATGTTTCAGATCATCAAACAAGTTTAAATATTAGTCAAAGATAACACAAGTAAACACAAAATGCAATTTTTAAATGAAGGTTGTTATTATTAAGGGAAAACAAAATCCAAACCTACATGGCCCTGTGTGAAAAAGTGTGTGCCCCACCTGTTAAAACATAACTGTGGTTTATCACACCTGAGTTCAATTTCTCTAGCCACACCCAGGCCTGATTACTGCCACACCTGTTCTCAATCAAGAAATCACTTAAATAGGACCTGCCTGACAAAGTGAAGTAGACCAAAAGATCTTCAAAAGCTAGACATCATGCCGAGATCCAAAGAAATTCAGGAACAAATGAGAAAGAAAGTAATTGAGATCTATCAGTCTGGAAAAGGTTATAAAGACATTTCTAAAGCTTTGGGACTCCAGAGAACCACAGTGAGTGCCATTATCCACAAATGGTGAAAACATGGAA
Organism: Myxocyprinus asiaticus; assembly: GCF_019703515.2. NCBI lineage: Eukaryota > Metazoa > Chordata > Actinopteri > Cypriniformes > Catostomidae > Myxocyprinus > Myxocyprinus asiaticus. Next base: position 30,728,921 of record NC_059378.1, read on the forward strand.
CAGTGGTAAACCTTCCCAGGAGTGGCCGGCCGACCAAAATTACCCCAAGAGCGCAGCGACGACTCATCCAAGAGGTCACAAAAGACCCCACAACAACATCCAAAGAACTGCAGGCCTCACTTGCCTCAGTTAAGGTCAGTGTTCATGACTCCACCATAAGAAAGAGACTGGGCAAAAATGGCCTGCATGGCAGAGTTCCAAGACGAAAACCACTGCTGAGTAAAATGAACATTAAGGCTCGTCTCATTTTTGCCAGAAAACATCTTGATGATCCCCATGACTTTTGGGAAAATACTCTGTGGACTGATGAGACAAAAGTTGAACTTTTTGGAAGGTGTGTGTCCCATTACATCTGGCGTAAAAGTAACACCGCATTTCAGAAAAAGAACATCATACCAACAGTAAAATATGGTGGTGGTAATGTGATGGTCTGGAGCTGTTTTGCTGCTTCAGGACCTGGAAGACTTGTTGTGATAAATAGAACCATGAATTCTGCTGTCTACCAAAAAATCCTGAAGGAGAATGTCCAGCCATCTGTTTGTGACTTCAAGCTGAAGCGAACTTGGGTTCTGCAGCAGAACAATGATCCAAAACACACCAGCAAGTCCACCTCTGAATGGCTGAAGAAAAACAAAATGAAGACTTTGGAGTGGCCTAGTCAAAGTCCTGACCTGAATCCTATTGAGATGCTGTGGCATGACCTTAAAAAGGCAGTTCATGCTCAAAAACCCTCCAATGTGGCTGAATTACAACAATTCTGCAAAGATGAGTGGGCCAAAATTCCTCCACAGGGCTGTAAAAGACTCATTGCAAGTTATCGCAAACGCTTGATTGCAGTTGTTGCTGCTAAGGGTGGCCCAACCAGTTATTAGGTTTAGGGGGCAATCACTTTTTCACACAGGGCCACGTAGGTTTGGATTTTGTTTTCCCTTAATAATAACAACCTTCATTTAAAAACTGCATTTTGTGTTTACTTGTGTTATCTTTGACTAATATTTAAACTTGTTTGATGATCTGAAACATTTAAGTGTGACAAACATGCAAAAAAAATAAGAAATCAGGAAGGGGGCAAACACTTTTTCACACCACTGTATATACTAGGGTTCTGTATTTCAAACTACAGTAAAATTTATGTAAAACTTACAACAATTTACCACATACTGTATAATGATTTACAGTATATTGTTACTGTAAAATAAATTATGATATTTAATTGCATACAGAATATTAAAATACACTATATTTACTCTACAGCAATTATATAATTACTAATTATAATAATTACAGTAGTTGATTGTGCCATACATTTTAATTGTTTTTGCCGTATATTTTAAATTTCAGCTCAGACATTATATTAAAATTGCAGTATATATGTAAAGTACTGTAGAACTAATCACTGTAGATGTGTACATTTAACAGTTAAAGTGTGTTTACAGCTATAGAGTTAAATCACTTTAATACTCAATATTTAGTAGGTACTAACTATTTCAGCATAACTTTTTCAATATAGGTGGCGCATTAAAGGTTAAAGAAATGTACACTTTTTTCATGAAAACAATTTATTGAACATTTAATTCATTCAAATTTATTTTATGTTCACAACTCAGCATTTAAATCACTTGCACCGTATCAGTTATTTCTTAATGTATTAATGAAGCTAGAGAAAATAAATGACCAAATGAAATGTCAATCATTTTATAACTGTACCTCATTGAAATCACTGTGTGTGACCAGGAATGGCTTCAACATACAAGTTTGTGGACCATTTCTCAAAGCATGTATGTCGTGGAAATCCAGTTTAACAGATCAAGTATGCCTTTACAAAATAGTAGACTATTTGGCATTTGTGTAGGCAACTTTAAAGCAAATCGGACAAAACTTCTACTAGTGGATCAAAGTGCAGAACACCTTTTCCAATATAGGTGACGCTATAAGCATTTTTTCATGAAAGCCAAATGGGTGTAATCAGGAGTGGCTATTGAGTAACTGCTTAAAGTTTGAGACCCATCATCCTAATAAGCACATAGTTATTACCACTTCCTATTTGGCATGCCATCATTCATTGCCATAGCAACCTCTTAATGACATATCAACAGGCCGTATTCAGATTAATATTGCACCTTAATTTGTAGGGTTTGGTGACTTTTCAGACAAATTACATAAACTCTCTGGTACCCCAGATAGACCCTAAAGACATATCCATATAAACTCTACTTCAAAGTGCAGCATAACTATTTCAATATAGGTGGCGCTATAACTATGACTCTTAATTGCCATGTTGGTGTAATCAGGAATGGCCCATTGGTAACCATGCACAATTTGAAGCTGATCAGACCAAGCATGACCAAGATATACCCACTTCCTGGCCTAATTCCTGTTGGGCGGAGCTTAAGACTGTCAGCGCGAAGTTGTTCGGCTTGATGAGATCTATAAATGTATAGAGTTTGGAGACTGTAGCTGAAAAAAGGTGTGCTACAGATCATCCCCAAAATGCATATTTTAAGGGGGCAAAACAGAGCCCCCCATGACCCCCTATGTGAACTTTTGCCCAGCCCTAATGGTTAACAACTCTGATGTGTGTGCCAAATGTCATGTAAATTTAAGCATTCCAAGTGCCTCAAAACACACCTAATATATAAAGAAAGGAATAATAACATTCAATGTGTTGCCATGGCAACATTACAAAAAATATAAATAAATCCTTACCATTTTCACATCAGCATTGTCCTGACATTATTCTAAAAAAGTTTGAAGCAATTCAGGTAAAAATGAGAGTGCTATTCCAAAGTCTGTAAAAAGTGCCACACTTCCTGCTGCCAGTTGGTGGCACTATGACCATGCCCCACAATAGTCACATCCATGTGATCAGCCCCCAATATCAAATACAAATCTCAATTTTGATCTAAATCACACAATGCATGCCGAAGATATGAGCACTTCCTTTTTCTCATTCTTCATCATAAATGTATCACCTCGCCATGGCAACATCATTCAATACAGGTGCATCTCAATAAATTAGAATGTCGTGGAAAAGTTCATTTATTTCAGTAATTCAACTCAAATTGTGAAACTCGTGTATTAAATAAATTCAATGCACACAGACTGAAGTAGTTTAAGTCTTTGGTTCTTTTAATTGTGATGATTTTGGCTCACATTTAACAAAAACCCACCAATTCACTATCTCAACAAATTAGAATATGGTGACATGCCAATCAGCTAATCAACTCAAAACACCTGCAAAGTTTTCCTGAGCCTTCAAAATGGTCTCTCAGTTTGGTTCACTAGGCTACACAATCATGGGGAAGACTGCTGATCTGACAGTTGTCCAGAAGACAATCATTGACACCCTTCACAAGGAGGGTAAGCCACAAACATTCATTGCCAAAGAAGCTGGCTGTTCACAGAGTGCTGTACCCAAGCATGTTAACAGAAAGTTGAGTGGAAGGAAAAAGTGTGGAAGAAAAAGATGCACAACCAACCGAGAGAACCGCAGCCTTATGATTGTCCAGCAAAATCGATTCAAGAATTTGGGTGAACTTCACAAGGAATGGACTGAGGCTGGGGTCAAGGCATCAAGAGCCACCACACACAGACGTGTCAAGGAATTTGGCTACAGTTGTCGTATTCCTCTTGTTAAGCCACTCCTGAACCACAGACAACGTCAGAGGCATCTTACCTGGGCTAAGGAGAAGAAGAACTGGACTGTTGCCCAGTGGTCCAAAGTCCTCTTTTCAGATGAGAGCAAGTTTTGTATTTCATTTGGAAACCAAGGTCCTAGAGTCTGGAGGAAGGGTGGAGAAGCTCATAGCCCAAGTTGCTTGAAGTCCAGTGTTAAGTTTCCACAGTCTGTGATGATTTGGGGTGCAATGTCATCTGCTGGTGTTGGTCCATTGTGTTTTTTTGAAAAGCAAAGTCACTGCACCCGTTTACCAAGAAATTTTGGAGCACTTCATGCTTCCTTCTGATGACCAGCTTTTTAAAGATGCTGATTTCATTTTCCAGCAGGATTTGGCACCTGCCCACACTGCCAAAAGCACCAAAAGTTGGTTAAATGACCATGGTGTTGGTGTGCTTGACTGGCCAGCAAACTCACCAGACCTGAACCCCATAGAGAATCTATGGGGTATTGTCAAGAGGAAAATGAGAAACAAGAGACCAAAAAATGCAGATGAGCTGAAGGCCACTGTCAAAGAAACCTGGGCTTCCATACCACCTCAGCAGTGCCACAAACTGATCACCTACATGCCACGCCGAATTGAGGCAGTAATTAAAGCAAAAGGAGCCCCTACCAAGTATTGAGTACATATACAGTAAATGAACATACTTTCCAGAAGGCCAACAATTCACTAAAAATGTTTTTTTTATTGGTCTTATGATGTATTCTAATTTTTTGAGATAGTGAATTGGTGTGATTTTGTGAGCCAAAATCATCACAATTAAAAGAACCAAAGACTTAAACTACTTCAGTCTGTGTGCATTGCATTTATTTAATACACGAGTTTCACAATTTGAGTTGAATTACTGAAATAAATGAACTTTTCCATGACATTCTAATTTATTGAGATGCACCTGTATATCAAAAATCTGTTCGCAATTTAGCATCTTCAGTGTCTTGGTATGATGTTGGCCACGTTTGGTCACATAAATCCCCTAGGAGGAGTATTTCAAATTCCAGAGCATGCATTTTTTCAAACAAACCAAAATGGCTGACTTTCTGTTGGTCGGAGCTAATACAAACCAATGGGAAATATGTCTGCCATGGTGAGAACAATGTCCCCATCAAAACTTGTAAATATCAGACAAACTCTGTGGCAACCACAGCGACAAACTCATTCGGAAATGTTAGGGGGCGCTATGGATTCCACTGGCCACACCCAAGACCACTGACAAAAGAATTATAAAATATTGCCAAACTTTGATGGGTGTGCCATGTTTCAAAGGTTTTTGAGTATTCCAAAGGCATGAAATATGCATTTACGAACTAGTGGGTGCTGTGGAACCGATGAGGCACGTCTATGCTGAATTGCAATATCAAATCAAAAGATGTCCTAAGACAAATGTATGTGTACACTTTCATAAGTTTTCAGCCATCGTAAGCCCCTCAAAACACTGTGGGAAAATGTGAAAATCCCACATTCCATCCAACATGGCTGACTTCCTGTTGGGTGGAGTCAAATAAAACCAAGTGAACTTTGTCTAACATGATGAGAGCAGTAACCATACCAAATCTTGTGTACATCTGAGCAACTTCATCCCAACCACTGCCTGCGTTTAGAGGCTCCGTAGAGCTTCTCGACCACACCAAAGCCTAAACACTACATACATTTTTGATTTTACGCAGGTCTGATGTGTGTGCCAAGTTTCTTGAGTTTTCAAGCATGATGAATGCCTTATAAATGGGTGAATGTGATAAAAAATAAAAAATAAAAATAACAAGGGGTCCCCCTGTCACAGGGGGACGTAGGGCCCTCGCAAAATGTAGCCAGAGCAATCTGGCAAACATTTGAGCTGTGTCCTGAACAGGAGTCAGAGCGCTTGGAATGTCAACAGGAAATTAGAGATTCATCAAAAGAACTTGATGAGCATGTTGATATAATTCCTGATCTATCCATTAAAAATTAAAGAAGCAATCGATTTGAATCTAGTTTGAATGTCTTGTGTAGATCAGATGCTTTCAATCTACTTAGGTCTCTAAACTCCAAACAAAAATATATTTTCTATCAAGTAAGACAGTGGTGCTTAGAGAAAGTTAGAGGTAAAAAGCCAGAGCCTTTCCATGTATTTGTTACTGGAGATGCAGGAACAGGAAAGTCACATTTAATCAGAGCTATTCATTATGAAGCGACCAGATTATTATACCAAATTGCAACTGCACCAGACAAAGTTTCTGTTCTGTTGACAGCACCAACTGGAATTGCTGCTTTCAACTTGGGTGCCAAGACCATCCATAGTACATTTTCAATCGGCACAGATGTAAAATTGCCTTACACACCTTTAGGAGAAGAAAAATAAATACAATGCGTGTGGTATTTAGTGACTTGCATATACTGATTATAGATGAAATTTCTATGGTAAACCACAGACTACTAGCCTATGTCCATAGTAGGCTTAGACAAATAAAGCAGACAGGTGACTACTCTCCATTTGGTAAAGTTAGTATAATTGCTGTGGGAGATTTTTTCCAATTGCCACCTGTGAGAGGAAAACCATTGTATTTGCAAAATGCTCCATTGGATTTGTGGAACAGCACATTTGCACTGTCAGATTTAACAATCACTGTTAGACAAAAAGACTCAGCTTTTGCTGAAATATTGATTAGATTGCGTACACGTAGCAAGAGTTCCCCACTATCACTTAATGACTTAAATATGCTCAAAAGTAGGGAAACTGGGCAAACCTCTTTCGCTTTACACATTTTCCCAACAAATACGCAAGTGGAAGAGCATAACATCAAACAGATAATTGCATATTGCCCAGACCACATTTGTATAGAGGCTCAGGATTTTGAGAAAAATCAACAAACTGGACAAATGCAACTTAAAAAGGGACACTTTTTCAAAGTATTAAATTCCTGTTTACCGAAAACGTTTCTATTAGGTAAAGTCATGTTAATTAAGAATATTGACGTCGCTGATGGGCTTGTAAATGGTGTCTGTGGTACTGTAACAGACATGGCCCTTAAAACAAACAACACAATTGTGAATGTAGTATTTGTTCAGTTTGATGATGATAAAATTGGGAATACCACTAGAAAGTGTATACCACCACAGAAACATCATGAATTCTACTCCAATTACTTTACAGGAAGAGCGAATTAACATCACGGGTGGGTAGCGTAAGCAGTTCCCATTAAAGTTGGCATGTGCTTGCACTGTACACAAAGTGCAAGGATTAATATTATTAACTAATAATGATTACAATATTTTGGACATTCCCAATGTTAACAGAGAGTGCATAATATGTCAACTCAACAAACTCGATATAATCATAGTTGTTATTTACAGGCCACCACAATATTGCTTATCTTTGTTTCAATATATATTACCAAACTCTGCAATACATTAAACAATATGTCAGATAATATCTTTTTAATTGGTGATTGGAACCACGATGAATTGAAAACACATGCAATGTCTACATTGATGGCAAACCTAGGCTATGTTCAGTGTGTCAAAGAACCTACCACTGAAAATGGAACATTGATTGATCATGTGTACAAGAAAATGTCATCTAAATATACTACTATTGCACAAGTTATAAATGATTTCAATGTAAACGTGTGCTAGATAGACGTCTTTGACGGCTTGTTCATGTTTTTAGATGCCATGTCAAGTTAAAAAGAACCTAAACTGTTAATCATCTCGAGTCAAGACACATATGTTTTTGCTCTTTTGTGGTGCTGCGTGTAATTTTATTGCAACAACAAATGCATTCAAGCATGTGAATGGCATGTAACATGATTTCAAACATTGTGCTGAAATTTCAAACAAATATTTTGAATATTAGCTAATATATAGGACTATGTAATTACACAAACACCGTCAACACAAGTCGTGCCAGCTTCTAGCAGAATTAAAACTAATAAACATATTCAGAGCTGAATACTCTATTTGTTCACTTGCGAAAAAACTTGGAATAATTTCACGGCTCCCAAAAGGTCCGTGTACTTTTGCGTCCATTCTTTTTACTTTTTAAACCCAAAAATGAAAAATGCGGTTTCTTTTTGATTGATTTTAACACTGATGAATAGAATAAGCAGATACAAATTCATTTTCTGTAGATTATTTCATCAGATTCGTAGCCTACTGTATTAATAGCACTTCAAATTCTAATCACATTTTATTACACAACTAAAGGGGATTTTAAGTGAATGTTAGGGATTCTTTGTATAAATGCGGGTTTTGTGTCTCATTCTCAGCACGCAGGGTGAAGATTAAACACTATGTATGTGTGCTGTCTGCGGTCTGTGAAAGTTTAGATGGATTTTGATAGTGACCGCACAATGTGGAGGAGACGCTACACTGTTACTGTGGATATGATACAAACACCATAACATATTCCTTTCTTTGTATTTAACAAGTATTTAAACCGCATGTCAATCACTCTCACCTGTCTTCATCATTTGTGCTCGCTTCCTGTTTGTGCCATGTTTGGTATCGTTGAAGCATTAATCTTTGGCAAAGATTTAATCTTTCACCACATCAAACTCAAACACATCTATACCTGAAGTTGATTGAGATAATGAACTGTGTGCAGAGCTGGAATAGATGAAAGGCTACACTGAAGAAGTTCAAATAGAAGATGTTTCTGATTTTATTTGTTTTGGTCACTGCATAATTTCCATACTTTTGTGTTACTTCTTAATTTTGATGATGTTATACTCTAAAATCTAAAATGTGCAGTAACAAATAATAAAGAATAGACAAGTGTGATAAAACTTTTCTACAGAGTTCTAGTCTTACACTGAGGGGCTGTTCACACTGAGTGCGTTTATTTGTCCGTCTGCGCTAATTTATAAATGATTTCAATGTAAACGTGCGCTAGATAGACGTCTTTGACGGCTTGTTCCTGTTTTTAGACGGCATGTCAAATTATCGTCTCGAGTTGAGACACATACATTTTGCTCTTTTGTGGCGCTGCGTGTAATTTTAGTGCAAAAACAAACACATTCAAGCATGTGAACAGCACGTAACATGATTTCAAACACTGTGCTGAAATTTCAAACAAATATTTTGAATATTAGCTAATATTTAGGACTATGCCATTACACAAACACCGTCAATACAAGTCGTGCCAGCTTCTAGCAGAATTAAAACTAATAAACGTATTCAGAGGTGAATAGCCAGCTACACAACTGAATAAAACAGGCTGCATGACACTGATAAATGATTACTGCCAGAGTAAAATTCGCATACAGGTATGAGGGACGTCAGAATTTCACAAATAACACAAATAACAAACATATTCCTCTCACTTGGTTTTGCTTGCGTATCCCCTCCATGTGCGAATGATGCCAAGATCTATTGGGATTTTACTAAAGTTCATCACTGAAAAGGTTTGCTCGCAGACTTGGCACTAAACAGCACATGCAGCCTCACGAATGGACATGGAGTGGCTGCATCACACTTTTCTTTGAGCATAATATTGCACTATTGAGGGCTAAGTATTTTATTTTTATTTTTTTCGAAGAGGAGAGAGAGTGCCCACTCGCATGCAAGGTTGCCAGATTGCACAAATTAAGTATGACAAAAGGTGAAATATTTCCTATTTGTGCAAGTATAAATCTCTGCTTGGGGTGTTTTGCACTATTATCTGGCAACCCTGAGCATATTACAAGCTTGTGGATGCGTGATAGGTCCCAAAGTCAGATAAATGAAAGATCTAATAAAAATGTTCATGATAATTCGACCCGCGGGCAGTAGTTTGCCCTGGTCTGCAATTGAGGGTGCTGTGAGTAAGTAAAGCTTTATTTAGCACCCTCAAGAACCCCTGTAGAACCAGGCCTGAAACAAGAGTGAGTCACTCTTTGGGAATCATTCAACAATGGAGCTTGGCTGACCTCTAATGGACATTTCTTGTAATTGCCACTCAGAGCTGAGCAGAGACAAATGGCAGTATTTTCTAGTATTTTTACATTTCATTTGATATTTTTATTATATTTTATTTATATAAAAGATAATAAATATGTTTATTAACAATAAACTTGAAAATTAAAGCATGGCAAATACCTCAAAAATGTGAATATACACAAAAATGAATGATGACATTTAATGCATTGCCATGGCAACAGTATTTAAGATATCAAGAATCCCTTCAGAATTTTAAATCTGCACTGTCTTGACATTATTCTAATTATTTTTAAGCAATTCAGGTAAAAAATAAGAGAGATATTTCAAAGTCTGTTAAAAGTGACACACTTCCTTCCGCCAGTTGGTGGCGCTTTGACCGTGACCCACAATAGCCACATCCATGTGATTAAACCCCCCCCCCCCCCCCCAAAAAAAACATACAACTCTATTTTGATCTAAATCACACAATGCTTTGATCTAAATCGCACAATATTCAGAGAATCTATCTATCTATCTATCTATCTATCTATCTATCTATCTATCTATCTATCTATATCTATTTTTAATTGTAATTGTAAATGTTTTTGCTAACTGATTAATTTTACATTTTTGCTATAATTTAATATAATTATTTACTGAAAAAAATATGTAGTTCTAAAGTTTATATTGTAATGATTTCATTTACATTTTTATTTATCCTTAAAATGGCTTTAAATTAAATTAACATATGTAATTCAAAGCATTAGGTGTTAAGATAGTCTAAGCAGATTTTAATATGAGCACAGAAGTAATTTAGGCTTGAAATTTATTTGTAATTCTGTAGCAATAGTTTTCAAATTATTTTACTGTTGCATTTTTCTCTGTTCATTGTCAAAATAAATGAAGTACATTAAATTTGAGGCTGCATTCATTATTCATACGCACAACTGTTTAAAAAGCCTCTAAATTAATGTAGGACAAATGAGGACATAAATTAGGTTAGGATATTGCATGTTCACCAATAGAATAATTATTTAAAGTATAAAATAGCAACTGGTTACCAACAAACAACATGGTTCCGGCATTTGTGCTGGCTCAAACTGTTGTTTGTTTTTCTCTCTCCCTCGTGTCTCACAGGTGGAGCCGGCACGCGATCAGCATTTCCATGGGAACAGTGATCGATCTCGGGGAGATGCTGATCACAGCAATGATTTACTAGCCGTTACCATCTGCTTCACTCTGATTGCACTCCCTACCTATTCCTTGTGTGTCACCTCGTTGTTTGCCCGTTTATTGTTAACTGTCATGTTAACTGTGCTCTCTTGTGTAGTTGGAGCATGCTCGTGTGTCTGTTGGTTGCCCCTCTGTAGAGGTGCAGTTACCTTCCTGTTTGCCGTCACCCTTGCCAGTTCTGTGCCCAGTTCATGTGAAGGAGGATTCCTCGGTCTGTGCCCGCGTCTCGGGGAATATATCATCTGGGCTTTGCTTCGCACCACACCAGCTTCAACCGTCTCTCTTCAGATTGTTCCTGACTTCCACAAAGCACACTTATCATATGAACACACCCTTCACTAGCCCATTGCGGCTTGCTGGATTTCAGCCTTCTGCAGCCGGCACCAGGTGCGCCTTATCTTGACATTGAGAACTTTGTTAATAAAACCATTGAACCGTCATCTCTGCTTTTGTGTCCTCTGTCCCCTCCGTGACACTATTGAACCATAACCTTGCCACAACATCGTCATGATGGACTGGCACCGCTCCAAAGTTACGTTGTGGCAACAAATACAGAAATTTCACTTTTCCGGTTGTCACAACGTAATCAGTTACATTGCCACAACTAAAGTTTGGTCATCAAATTACGGTATAGTTAGGAAATGGCCATGTAATTTGGCTAGCTGGAATTACAAAATGGCTGAATTTGCTGCTGCTTTTCTCAAATTTTGCAATGCAATTTTCTGCATTTCTTGGGGTTGTTTTGCAGTGAAAACTCACAAATCATCATTATATACCTATGTAACTGTGTTAATTACATTTTAAATGCAATTACATGTAAATATTTTAGTGCATAATAACTGAATATGCAGTTAGCAACCAAAAAAACAAAAACAAAAAAAATGCACACAAAAATAACATACATTTAAGTGAAAGCTGTGGGTAATGAAATACCCTTTATTATTTTTGTATTGCAATTTTCTCCTCAGAGAATGCAATAAAACTTGTCTAGGCCTTCAGTGCGATTCATGCCATTAAGAAAACACAGATTCACAATGAAACAAGACGCCGTATGCCCATCATATATTACGTGGCAGTCAACTAATAATACCAATTGACATTTTAAAAACACGTCCATGCGCGAAAGCCAGAACCAAGGAGGTCTAATACAAAGAAAAAGCTCTCTAATAATATTTGTGATTTCAATTTTGTTTGCAATAAATTTTGCTTCATCAGGGTACACGGTTACTTTTCAAAACTTGATCTGACACTGAATGCTCAAGCAGCCTAATTTACACTTAGAAAACTCCTGATGTTGCTATAACAATGCAAAAAGCACTTACCAATTCACTTGAAGTGAAAATGTGCAGTAACAAATAATAAAGAATAGGCCAGTGTGATCAAACTTTTCTACAGAGTCCTAGTCTTACACTGAGGGGCTGTTCATATTGAGCATTATGTGTCCGTCTGCACTGTTTTAAAAATGATTTCAATGTAAATGTGTGTGTAGTTACACATACTTCATATACATACGGTACGAAACAGGGATCCCTTCTATACATGACACCAAATATCTTCTGTTATATTGGGAATCATTCATGGAGCTTGGATGCCCTCTATTGGACATTTCTTGTAATTGCCACTCATTACATATACACATTATGACAGTTTTCTATTATTTTTACATTTCAGTTGATATTTTTTATTATATTTTACTTATATAAAAATTAAGACATGTTTATTAACAATAAACTTTAAAAACCAAGCTTGCTAAATACCTCAAAACATGTGAATATGCACAAAAAGGAATGATGAGATTGAAAGCATTGCCATGACAACAGCATTTAAGATATCAAGAATCCCTTGAATCCCAAGAATTTTAAATCTAACATTTAAGTCTTGACATTATTCAAAAATCTTTTGAAGCAATTCAGGTTAACATAATAGGAATATTTCAAAGTCTGTTAAAAGTGACACACTTCTTTCCGCCAGTTGGTGGTGCTATGGCCGTGACCCACAATAGTGATCAGCCTGCAAGGACAAACATTTGGCTCAATTTTGATGTTTTTAATTTTCTGCACGCAGAAGATATGAGACATTTCCTTATTCCATTTTTTGACATTATTTTATCACTTCGCCATGGCAACACCGTTCGATATATCAAAAATCCCTTCACAATTTGGCATCGTCAATGTCTTGGCATGATGTTACCCACATTTGGTACCTGTAACATAAAATCCCTGGGAGGAGTGTATCAAATTCCTGAGCATGTATTTTTCAAACAATCCAAAATGGCCAACTTCCTTTTGGGCAGAGCTTATAACTGTCAGTGCGAAAGTTGTCCGGCTTGATGAGATCTACATGTGTTCAAACTTTGGTGACTGTAGCTCAAAAGGGATGTGCTACAGAGCCCCCACAACAGGCCCACGTTCTAGGTGGTGCCGCACAGCCCCCCCTACATGACACCCCCTGCAAGTTTCCCAAGCCCTAATGGCCAGTGACTCTGATGTGTGTGCAAACTTTCAAGAGTTTTCACGCATGTTATGTACCCCAAAAGTACTGAAAACCTTGAAAATAATAATAATAATAATAATAATAAAAATAAAAATAATAATAATCCTTAGAAGAACAATAGGGCCTCCGCACTTTCAGTGCTTGGGCCCTAATAATAATAATCCTTAGAAGAACAATAGGGCTCCGCACTTTCAGTGCTTGGGCCATAAATATAGCTGCAAGCAGCGATGACGGGCCCAAGCACCATGGGTCCATTTCCATTCGGTGGCTTTCGGAAAACAAAGCATGATGGACACAGCAACAACTCAACATTAATCTAAACTTGGACCCTAAACATACAATGTGTATTAGATATATGCCACCATTCCAGTTTGACTACAACTTCATGTAATCTAATCCATTGCCATGACAACACTATTAAAGCTATCAAGCATCCCTTCAGATTTTCCATCAGCATTGCCTAAACAATTTAAGCAATTTGGGTAAATGTAAGAGAACTTTTTCAAAGTCTGTTGTAAGTGCCACACTTCCTGCTGCCGCTATGTGGCGCTATGACCGTGACCCACAATAGCCACGTCCATGTGATTAGCTCCCAAGGAAAAACATACAGCTCAATTTTGATCTAAATCACACAATGCACACAGAAGATATGAGACACTTCCTGTTTGCCTATTTTTGCCATTAATTTAGTGAATCGCCATGGCAACACTGTTCGATATTTAAAAATCTGTTCGCAATTTAGCATCTTCGATGTCTTGGCATAACGTTGTCTAAATGTTGTGACAGTCTCATGAATTACCATTCAGAGAATCTATCTATCTATCTATATCAATATTTAATTGTAATTTTAAATTTTTTGCTAACTGATTAATTTAACATTTTTACTATAATTGAATATAATTATTTATTGAAAAAACATGTAGATCTAAAGATTATATTGCAATGAAATTATTTACCATTTTTATTTATCCATAAACTGGCTTTAAATTAAATTAACAAATGTAATTCATGGCATTAGGTGTTAAGCTAGTCTAAGTAGATTTTAATATGAGCACTGAAGTCATTTATGTTTGTAATTTCATTGCAATTCTGTTGTTGCATTTTTTTTTCTCTATGCACTGTCAAAATACATTTAAAGTATATTTGAATCTGCATTCGTTATTCATATGCACAACTGTTTAAATAGCCTCTAAATTAATGTAGGGCAAATGAGGACATAAATTAGTTTAGAATACTGCATGTTCACACTGACCACACCCACAAGAACAAATAAATCAATCTGACTGGCTGATGAATCTGACAAACTGACTTTAGATGCCTATTCACGTGCACTGTTGAGGGATTCTGAAGGCATGATGGTAGAGATGGACGATACCACTTATTTACTTTTCCGTCCGATACCAAATACTTTTAGGCCAATATCGCCGATATCGATACCAAAACCGATACCTCTATTAAATTGAATTTTTACGAATTCTTTGGATAAAATTAGCTACTTTATTATTACTTAATTTTTTTATATATATTTATGGGCCTAAACAGAAAATTATTAGGCTGCTTTGTTAACCCTTAAAAAATTAGTTAGTATAAGCCACATATAAAACCTCAAAATGAACCATAGATATTATTATATGGTTACTATTACTGAAACCAAGTTACCATATGGATACTACAGTAATGCTGTAGTAAAACCATGGTTAATTGTATCAAAGCCTTGGTTATGGAATAAAAAAATAAAAATAAAAAAAACATGGTTACTACAGTCGTGGTTACTAATACAATATTACGACAGTAAGATGGCACAGCTCACAAACCCTCATGGCACAACAGAGCCATGAAACACTCGATCTATATAGGAAGAAAACACACTGCATGCTGGCGCTGCACATTAACAATCAGATCACCTGGTTACCCCACACCTGAGAGCGATTAAGAGAGAGAGAGAGAAAGAGAGAGAGATAAAGACAAAACACACGCTCTACACACACAATCAATACGGCCGAGAAGGCAATCACAATGGGAGACATATTTCGCTCTTCTATTTCCTAGAAAAAAGTGCGAGCTGCAGAAAAAAACTGCTGACACTAAACGACATTGATAACAGCCAGAACAAACATTTATCATAAATTCAAAATAACACATTCCAGCGCCGGATCGGCAATCAAAACATACACAGATCAAATGAATCAAACTCCATCTCAAGAACTGGAGATGTTTAACACATGAAATGAGAAATATAATTAACCAAAGAACGTAGTTACACATACTTCATATACATATGCTCTCTCTCTTAATCGCTCTCAGGTGTGGGGTAACCAGGTGATCTGATTGTTAATGTGCAGCGCCAGCATGCAGTGTGTTTTCTGCAAGTTTGCCACGCCCTAATGGCCAGCGACTCTGATGTGTGTGCAAACTTTCAAGAGTTTTCACGCATGTTATGTACCCCAAAAGTACTGAAAACCTTGAAAATAATAATACAAATAATAATCCTTAGAAGAACAATAGGGCCTCTGCACTTTCAGTGCTTGGGCCCTAATAATAATCCTTAGAAGAACAATAGGGCCTCCGCTCTTTCAGTGCTTGGGCCCTAAATATACACTACCGGTCAAAAGTTTTGAAACATTTACTCATTCTTTATTATAATTTTTCTTTATTCACATTTTAGAATAATAGTAAAGTCATCAAAACTATGGAATAACATAAATGGAACTATGGGAATTATGTTGTGACTAAACAAAATCCAAAATAAATCAAAACTGTGTTATATTTTAGCATTTTCAAAGTAGTCACCCTTTGCCTAGATTTTGCAGAAATGTACTCTTGACATTTTCTCAACCAACTACTTGAGGTATCACCCTGGGATGCTTTTTAAACAGTATTCAAATCAAATCAAATCAAATCAAATCACTTTTATTGTCACACAACCATATACACAAGTGCAATAGTGTGTGAAATTCTTGGGTGCAGTTCCGAGCAACATAGTAGTCGTGACAGTGATGAGACATATACCAATTTACAATAAACATCAGATTAACACAACACAATTTAAAGTCTAATATACACTACACTACACACAACACAATATACAAATAATAACATACACTGTACAGTATACAATACACACAATATAGAATACACATTATACAATAAAAAAGTATATATAGTATATATAGAATGTACAGTAGGTTGTATTGTACTATATTGACATTCAGGATGTCGGTTGATAGTAAGTTGTTAAGAGAGAATATAATATAATAATAATATAATTTATGACAGTCTGGTGTGAGATATAAGTGTAAGAGTAATAAAATGCAGTGCTGATGTATTTTGATCGTGGAAGATCAAGAGTTCAAAAGTCTGACTGCTTGGGGGAAGAAGCTATCATGAAGTCGGCTGGTGCGGGTCCTGATGCTGCGATATCGCCTACCTGATGGTAGTAGTGAGAACAGCCCATGGCTCGGGTGGCTGGAGTCTCTGGTGATCCTCCAAGCTTTTTTCACACATCGCCTGGTATATATGTCCTGGAGGGAGGGAAGCTCACCTCCGATGATGTGTCTGGCAGTTCGCACCTCCCTTTGCAGTGATTTGCAGTTGTGGGCAGTGCTATTGCCGTACCAGGCGGAGATGCAGCCAGTCAGGATGCTCTCTACAGTGCAGGTGTAGAACTGTGTGAGGATGTGGCGGTTCATTCCAAACTTCCTCAGCCGTCTCAGGAAGAAGAGGCGCTGATGAGTCTTCTACACAACGGCTTCAGTGTGGATGGTCCATGTGAGTTCCTCAGTGATGTGGACACCCAGGAACTTGAAGCTGCTGACTCACTCCACTGGTGCTCCATTGATGGTGATGGGACTGTGTTCTCTATCTCTTCTCCTGAAGTCCACCACAAGCTCCTTTGTCTTACTGACATTGAGGGAGAGGTTGTGCTCCTAACACCAGTGTGTCAGAGTGTGCACCTCCTCTCTGTAGGCTGTTTCATCATTGTCAGTGATCAGACCTACCACCGTTGTATCATCAGCAAACTTAATGATGGCATTGGAGCTATGTGTTGCCACACAGTCATGTGTGTACAGAGAATACAAGAGTGGGCTGAGAACACAGCCCTGCGGGGCTCCAGTGTTGAGGGTCAGTGATGAGGAGATGTTGCTGCCTATTCTAACCACCTGGCGTCTGCTTGACAGGAAGTCCAGGATCCAGCTGCACGGCGAGCTGTTTAAGCCCACAGCCCGGAGTTTCTCATCAAGCTTGGAGGGCACTATGGTGTTGAATGCTGAGCTGTAGTCTACAAACAGCATTCTCACATAAGTGTTCTTTTTTTCCAGGTGGGAGAGAGCAGTGTGTATTGTAGATGCAATGGCATCATCAGTGGAGCGGTTGTTGCGGTAAGCAAATTGCAATGGGTCTAGTGAAGGAGGCAGCACAGAGCAGATGTAATCTCTGATTAGTCTCTCAAAGCATTTGCTGATGATGGGGGTCAGAGCAACAGGATGCCAGTCATTTAAGCAAGTTATTTTTGATTGCTTTGGAACAGGCACAATGGTGGACGTTTTAAAGCATGTGGGGACTACAGACAAAGAGAAGGAAAGGTTGAAAATGTCCGTGAAAACACCAGCCAGTTGGTTTGCGCACGCTCTGATGATGTGGCCCAGAATGCCGTCTGGACCCGCGGCTTTGCGGATATTCAACCGTCGGAAGGATCGGGTCACATCCGCTACAGAGACGGAGAGTGAACTAACCTCTGTAGCTTAGGCCACGAGAGCTCTCTCCGCGAGGGCGGTGTTATTTCCCTCGAAACGAGCATAAAAAGTATTTAGCTCAGCCGGGAGAGAGGCAGCGGTGTTCACAGCGGAGTTTTTATTCCCTTTAAAGTCCGAGATGATGTTAATTCCCTGCCACATGCTTCTAGAGTTGGTGGTGTTAAACTGCCCTTCAATCTTGTTCCTCTACTGACGTTTTGCTGTTCTAATAGTTTTTCGGAGGGCATAACTGGCTTGTTTATACTCCTCCGCATTCCCGGAATTAAAAGTGGAGGTCCGCGCATCAAGTGCCACGCAAACATCGCTAATAATTGTAGGGCTTTACTGGTTGTTTAGATCAGTGTTACTATCAGAAATAATTAATAATTATTTCTGTAGTTATTAATTTATATTTAAATTAATTAATTGAATCTAACTCATTAAAACCTCATATGAGGCTCCAGTAAATGTAGTGTGCTACGTTTAGGAGCAAGTTTGGTTATTAGCAATAATTAATAATTATCAAAGATAATTATTAATTATTAAAATCAATAGAACATTGATAAGAATCAATGTTAGCTTTTTTTTTTAATCCTTTAAAATCAACAATTATCAAAGATAATCGTTAATTGTTAACATCGATGAAATATTAATTAAAATTAACACTAGCTTATTGATCATTCAAATTCAACAACCATTAAAGATAATTATCAATTATCAAAAATCAATAGAATATTAATAAGGATTAACATTGACGGGGCACCACCCTGGAATCAGGGACTAATAACCAAATAGTAAAACAGTCTCAATATTAGATTGTTTTCTTAGGAAAATCGACATCCGAAGAATATCGATTTTCAGGAAAAAAAACAATGAATGAAGGTTTGAATCCGAGCACTGACATCCCGTCAGCATGACACAGGCGTATGCAAAACAAACCAAAACACTTCTCTTTGTAATATAAACAAAGTTTATTTATGCAGTAATATCAATTAATAATTAATACAATGCAGTCAATAAACTTCCGACTTACAACTACAAACTAAACAGTGATATGATTAGATATGGAAATAAAATAATCCTATAACACATAAGGTGTGTGTGTGACAGTGTGTGTGTGTCAGTGTGGTTAGTACGAGAGAGAGAGAAAGAGAGAGAGAAGTGACAGCCCTAAAGCCGATTTTGCGATAGTGGGAGAGAAAGCAGCTCTCAGTTTATCACTCAGAGACACGGTTTTAAGAGCGGGGCTCGTAAAAGTCCCGCGTTATTTGACTCTTTAATGGATGAACTCAGTTGCTGTCTCACCCGCAATGGCGAAATTGCACAATCCAATTTGGTTGGACCACAATACAGCAAAACAAATTTGTGATAATTAATACCCTGAGTATTAATAATGAGCGGACATGGCGGTCCGTAAACTGTACAAGCAAAAACCTTGAAACACAAGAATAACACACTATAATATTCTATCTCTGCCCAGACGTAAACCTCTTACTTGAATCGCATGAGGACACAGGTAGAATGTGTTTTCTTCCATCCTTTAACTCTGACCCGGTTCCTTGAGGCTCGGGTGATGACGGGAGGCCGTTTCCTCGCTCTGTCGGCGGGTGGTACGGCTGTTGATTCTCGGCGGGCTGGCGGAGAACTCAGAAATGTCGACTTGATTGAAGATGGGAGAGAAATCTTTAATCTCTTCACTTCTGTAGGCAAATGGATGAAGATGCGAATTGCTCGGCGGTCTCCTTCGGATCCGTTAGAGTGTTCGGTTGAACACAGAGTAATCTCAACTCGTCCAGTGAGATGGAGATTGTATGGCTACAGTTTCAAGTCGGATGTTACTTCCTTGTGCCACAAGGTTGCACCGGAGAGCAGCAAAGAGCTGCGTCCACACGCTGCAAACAAAGTCGCTGGAAGCGAATTCTGGAAGCATTTCAGAGGTATTTCAACTCCTGATGATGTCATGTTTGAGGGACATTCTGTTGTTTGCCTCATCCAATAGGAGTTGAGAGTTCGATCCTTTAGTGAGCAAGGCTTCATGGATTTGTAGTCTGTTTTGGACTCCCTTTGTTTGATTTTGGCACGATTTTTATCAGTAAGATTTACGACATGGAATGTGGGGGCTGAGTTAGGTTTTACGACTTGTGTTAGGCCTGCCTTTGTCTTCTATCTGAATACATGAGGCCCAACATAATCCAAGGTTTCTGGTTCGGATAGATCCATATTGTTCTGGTCGGAACAACGTACTCTACGCACTTTCTGATGAAACACGTTACGCTATCATCGTAAAGCTCGATGTCATCATCAGAGGTGGACCGGAACATCTCCCAGTCCGTGTGATCAAAACAGTCTTGTAACGTGGAATCTGATTGGTCTGACCAGCACTGGATCATTCTGAGGGTTTCATTTTCTGCCTGTAAGCGGGCAGAAGCAGAATGGAAGAGTGGTCCAATTTGCCAAATGGTGGGTGGGGGAGGGGTTTGTAGCCGTCCCGGAAGGGAGAATAGCAATGGTCCAAAACCATTTTGCCAAATGGTGGGCGGGGGAGGGATTTGTAGCCGTCCCGGAAGGGAGAGTAGCACCTGGTCCCCTCGTGTGTTGAAACTGATGTGTTGGTGGTATTTTGGTGCGATTGATTTGAAACTGGCTTTATTAAAGTCCCCGGTCACAATGAACACGGCCTCAGGGTGCGCGGTTTCCTGCTTGCTTATAATCCCATACAGTTCCTTGAGTGCCCGGTCTGTGTCGGCTTGTGGCGGGATGTACACAGCAGTGATAATGACCGCTGTGAATTCCCTCGGTAGCCAGAATGGTCGACACAGAAGCATGAGAATTTCCAGATCAGGAGAGCAGAAAGACTTGATAGAATGTACATTCCTCTGATCACACCAGGATTTGTTGATCATAAAACATACACCACCACCTCTGCTTTTACCTGAGAGGTCTTTCGCTCTGTCCACTCGGTGCACAGAGATCCCCGCGGGTTCGATAGCTGAATCTGGAATCTCCGCAGACATCCAAGTTTCTGTTAGGCAGATAATGCAGCAGTCCCTCGTCTCTCGTTGGAAAGAGATCCACGCTTTCAGCTTGCAGAGCTTGTTATCCAGAGACTGAACATTTGCCAGTAGAATACTGGGTAGCGGGGGTCGATTTGCGTGATGTCTTACTCTGATGAGAACGCCGGCTCTGTTTCCTCTTTTCCTTCTGCGTTTCCGCGGCCGGGCAGCCCAGACAAAGGGCTCCGCTGGCGTGTTTGTAAACAGCGAGTCGGCATTGAGGAATTTGAAGTCCGGTTTACGGTGTGTAATTGCTGAACCAATGTCCAAAAGTGTTTGTCTGTCGTAGACAATAAGGCAGACAACATCCAAGACCAAAAACATAAGAATTGTAAACAAAACAAACAAAACACTACCATGTTGTGTCGGAGCTCGCAACGCAGCAGCCATACTCGGCGCCGTCTTGAGTTCAGATTGAAGGAGTTCCCATCTATTTTGGGCACTTATTGGCTGCTTTACTTTATTATTTGGTCCAAGTCATCAATTTCAAAAACATTTTTTTTTTTTTATTAAATTTTAATTTTATTATTAAATAAATTTATATGGTGGCACAATTATATTTTTGTCTACAAAACTAATTTCAAACTTTTAAGCATAGGCCTTCATTTAAAAAGATTTTTAAGATCATGAGAAACATTTCAGTCAAGTGTTTCAAAACTTTTGACCGGTAGTGTAGCTGCAAGTAGCAATGACAGGCCCAAGCACCATGGGTCCATTTCCAATTGGTGGCTTTTGGAAGACAAAGCATGATGGACACAGCAACAACTCAACATTAATGTAAATTGGACCCTAATCATACAGTGAGTAATAGATATATGCCACCATTCCAGTTTGACTACAATTTTCCATCATCCGTGTCTAAACAATTTAAGCAATTTGGGTAAATTTAAGATAACTTTTTCTAAGTCTGTTGTAAGTGCCACACTTCCTGCTGCCAGTTGGTGGCACTATGACCGTGACCCACAATAGCCACATCCATGTGATTAGCTCCCAAGAAAAAACATACAACTCAATTTTAATCTAAATCACACAATGCATACAGAAGATATGAGAAACTTCCCGTTTCCCTATTTTTGCCATTAATTTAGTGAATTGCCATGGCAACACCATTCGATATTTAAAAATCTGTTTGCAATTTAGCATCTTCGATGTCTTGGC
Source organism: Myxocyprinus asiaticus (assembly GCF_019703515.2). Classification (NCBI taxonomy): domain Eukaryota; kingdom Metazoa; phylum Chordata; class Actinopteri; order Cypriniformes; family Catostomidae; genus Myxocyprinus; species Myxocyprinus asiaticus. Next base: position 30,751,139 of record NC_059378.1, read on the forward strand.
ATAATGTTGTCTAAATGTGGTGACAGTCTCATGAATCACCATTCAGAGATCCATCTATCTATCTATCTATCTATATTTAATTTTAATTTTACATTTTTTGCTAACTGATTAATTTGACATTTTTGCTATAATTTAATATAATTATTTATTGAAAAAAATATGTAGATCTAAAGATTATTTTGTAATGAAGTTATTTACCATTTTTATTTATCCATAAACAGGCTTTAAATTAAATTAACAAAGTAATTCATGGCATTAGGTGTTAAGATTAATTTAAATAGCCTCTAAATAAATGTAGGGCAAATGAGGACATAAATTAGTTTAGAATACTGCATGTTTGCCCATAGAATAATTATTCAAACTATAAATTACCAACTGGTTACCAACAAACAACTATTTGTCATGGTTCCGGCATTTGTGCCAGCTCATACTGATGTTTGTTTTTCTCTCTCCCTCGTGTCTCACAGGTGGAGCTGGCATGCGATCAGCGTTTCCACTGGAACGGTGATCGATCTCGGGGAGATGTTGATCACAGCAATGATTTACTCGCCCGTTACCATTTGCTTCAATCTGACTGCACTCCCTACTTATTCCTTGTGTGTCACCACGTTATTTGCCCGTTTATTGTTCAGTCATGTTAACTGTGCTCTCTTGTGTAGTTGGAGCATGCTCGTGTGTCTGTTGGTTGCCCCTCTGTAGACCTTCCTGTTTGCCGTCACCCTCACCAGTTCTGTGCCTAGTTCATGTGGAGGAGGATTCCTCGGTCTCTGCCCACGTTTCGGGGACTATATCATCTGGGATTTGCTTTGCAACACACCAGCTTCAATGGACTCTCTTCGGATAGTTCCTGACTTCCACAAAGCACACACTTCTCATACAAACACACCCTTCACGGCTCGCTGGATTTCAGCCTTCTTCAGCCGGCGCCAGGTGCGCCTTATCTTGACATTGTGAACTTCGTTAATAAAACCATTGAACCATCATCTCTGCTTTTGGGTCCTTTGTCTATATTAATAACACTTCAAATTCTAAACACATTTTATTACACAACTTATGGGCATTTTAAGTGAATGTTAGGGATTCTTTGTATAAATGCAGGTTTTTGTGTCTCATTCTCAGCATGCAGGGTGAAGATTAAATGATAGCTGTGATGTATATGTGCAGTGTGTTGTCTGTGGTCCCTCAAAAGTTTAGAAGGATTTTGAAAGTGAACGCACAACATGGAGGTGATACTACACTTGTTACTATGGAGATGATACAAACATCAGCTGTGCATTTGGATATGTTGTGACTGCTTCAGGCTTTTCAAGCATTTGTTTGGCCGCTGTCAAACATGAAGGAATGTGATAGGAATCCCTCAGATTTTAGTTTTTTGCAGAAAATTGTGGGAATTATAAAAAATGGCAAGCTACCACAAATAAAGCGGAGATTGGTTGAATTTGCAAGATCGCAAAATTGGTCATGTCTAGAAGGGATCCCTCTTTCGTCAACTTCTTGCACATGTGCAGTCTGTTATGTATGTCTAAGTATGCGTACCTACATTCTTCAGTTAACTATGTTTATCAAAAGAACGACATATAAAGTTAAATGTCACTAGCAAAATAACAATGGCACCCTCATGAAACAGCGTTTGAAGTCACACAGCAATGATGAGCACTAGTAAAAGATTATTTTAAATGGTCTGCTTTGATAAAAAGTCATTCTTGATGATCAATTCAAGCTCTAAAATAAATATTTAACATAATAAATTTGATAACTTCATCTTTATGTGTGCTATTGTCGGTAGGCCTGTTTGTCTCTTGGCCCAAGAAGTCTGTGCAAAATTTGAAAAAAAAACTGGGCACTTGGAGGCACTATCACATTTTACAGCATGTAAATCATTGTATATACACCGCTGTGTTTCACAAAGAAACACGTTATTCATACCATATTGTAGATCTCCTCATTCTGAACAACTTTGCCTAAGGACTATTGGTGTGAAACAAAACGTTCAATAAATACTTGAGATTATTTTAAAAGATTACTTTTTTAAACTAGTCCTAGGCCATTTGCCCGATCAGAACCAAACCAGTGCAGAAAGATTATCTGGAGTCCCAAAATGAAAAGTTATTAAAGGAATTTTGACATTTTGATTTATTGTCAACGGTACACCAAAACGTTCGTAATGGGCATGGCCACTTTTACATAAATGGTTATAACTCTTGAACAGAATCAGATATTGTCACCAAATTTGGTACACATATTTATGGAGTCATTCTAAGGACATACAAAAACAATTGTGCATCTCCACCTCTTGGTTGTGCTATAAAAGGAAAAAACATTAAAATGGAACTTACTATGGAACGGCAGGACCAATCGACTTGAAATTTTGCATACAGTGTCTTTGTCTAAGGTGCCATCAAGGTCTATGAGTACAGTTGCTTAACTTGAAAAACATCAACAAAAACATCTTTCAGCCGCTATTTGAACTAGACCTAGTCCATTCACCCGATCGTAATCAAACCAGTACAAAAAGATTCTCTGGAGTCCTATTATTAATAATTATCAAAAAAGTTTTAACCTTCGATTCAATGTCGCAAAGCTACACCAAAACATAAGCTGTAGCCATTGCCACTTTTACTTATAATTCTTGAATGGAATAAGATATTTTCACAAAATTTGAGACACTTATGTATGGGGTCATTCGGAGGACACTTGAAAAAAAATTGCATACCTTTGCCTCTTGGTGGCGCTATAACAGTAAGGAATGTAACAAATGCCATATCTGTGAGATACCTCACCTAATGTTTCTTAAAATTAAGGCACTTTAACATTGTTTTAGTTGTTTTCAGGCTAATTAACACTTAATATCTTTTGCATGTGCACTTAAAGGACCTTAAAGGCTTGAACCCCGTTAATCGCTGCTTGCAGCTATATTTCGCAAGTGCTGGAAGTGTCATGAAGTGCTGGAACCCTATTGTTTTTGTAGGATTGGTCAGGCGTCTTCCATTTTTTACAAATTTGCCTATATCTACAAGGCCAAACTTAATGAAACTTGATACACATGGACAACAGGACATTCTGAGACTGCATGCAAAGTTGCATCAAATTTCGCCCATAGGGGGCATTACAACTTAAAAAACATTCCTAACTCTGCAACTGTATGATCAATGAAGTTGAAAATTGGTATGCATCTTGTTTTTCACAAATGCTAACATATACTTCAATATCACTTTGACAAATAAAAAACATGGCAGACAGCAGCCAATCAAGTTTCAGCAGTTAATAACATCAACTGTTACGGAAATGAAGATATTCGTACATAGTGTCAAAACGTGGCTGTGTACAAAATTTGGAGAATCAGCCACAAGGTGGCGCTATAATAAGCAAATTTACGTTTGTGTTAATAACTCCGCATCCGCACGGACTAAAATCAAAATTCTTGTTCCATCTGAATCCATGCGTCAGGCCCTATGAAATGTATATCTCCATTTTATTTACGTCTCTAAATTGTTTCCATCATTCAAATTTTCTGAAAAACCTACATTTTCTAACTCCTCCTGAGGCGTTCATCGGATCTTAACCAAATTTTGCGCACATCAGCGCTAGACCATGCTGGCAAAAAGTTATCAAAAGAATATTGATTGATAAATGTGTTTTGAAGATATAAGCCAATGAAATGCCTGGGCCTTGCTCATTTGGACTAATTGGCCTATATCTGCAAAACGCTAAGCACAAACTTAACGAATGCATTTTGAGGATGCATGCAAAGTTTTGACTAATTTCACCTATAGTGGGCGCTACAACTAAAACTGCATTATAACAGTTACGACTATGTTTCCTGGTCTCCTTACATTTGTTGGGATATGCCAAGTGCAACAATACCATATTTCCAATGGTTTCCCCTATGGCCAGTTGCCATTTTGGATTTGGCGTGAAAACTTCTATGATTTTATTACATTTCATACATTTCATGTCTCTTAGAATATGTATTTGGTGTTTAATGCACACCAGAAAGCAGTATCATTTGAGTTAGCAATGTACAAAAACACAAAAGCTGTGTACCCAGTTTAGCTGATAATTTAGATATTAAATTGTTTATTTGATTGTAGTCTCAGTTCTATAAAAACGTTGCACATTAGAGGTTAAACACAGTTCACAAAATGACATAGTTAGAGGGCCACATGTGTTTTTTATAGAAATACATATTTGTCTAAAAAAAGTGCTTAAGATAAATATTTGTGGACTTACAAAGTTTTGAACTGCAAATTGTGTCTACACATTGGTTACTGAAGGCTCATACACAGTGTATGCACAGCATGCACAGTATCTATTTTTTCAAATTTGACTGATTTGGTTCCCAAATCTGCATGGACCCCGATAATTGCCGCTTGCAGCTATATTTATTATTATTATTCTGTATATGGTTCCTATGGCAGCCCATAGAACCGTTTGTGGGAAAGTTATTACATTTTGCACACAGGTAGAGGACAGTCTGAAGTGCTACCATAGCAAATTTAGATTCTTTATCTCAAACCCTCTAGCGCCACCAACAATTCAAATTTTCACTCATGTTTATGCTAATAACTTTTTATCTGTAAGTCCTAGAGACAACATTTTTTTTCCCCCTGATTCCTGAGCTCATGCCAGAGTCAAAAGCATACCATGGTTTCAGGTGTGGAAGAGGTGTGGAATTTGAGGCTGTATCTCCACAACGCTTTGACGGATTGTGCAGAAACTTGGTATGTGTAATAGCCATCATGCCCTGAGGTGACCTGCAGCGTTCCGGCGCAGTGGCCCCTATGGGTCAGGAGATATAACAAACTGCTATTTTTGCTTATAACTTCTGAATGGTTTGCCCTACAATCACGAAACTGGACTCTTATGATTTTGTGGGGCATACCATGTCGAGTGATACCAATTTTGCCTATGTCAGCCATTTTGGGCATCGGCCATTTTGAATTTTGTTATAAAATGCTGTATTTTACAAACACATTGGTGTATCGTTACAAAAATCAGTTTGTGTCATGCAGGATGCCCTGAAGGTGCTCAACAAGTTTCAGGACAGCTTCAAACTTCCTTGTGGTAAAACAATATAAAAAAATATATAAAATGCTAATAACTTTTGATAATTTTAGCCTATTGTTATGACTCTGGTCTTGATAGATTCCTTGGGTCAAGCCAAGTTTAATGATACCACATTTGTCATGGTCAGCCAAACTTCCTGTCAGCCATTATCAATTTAATTGAAAACCTACTTTTTCGAACTCCTACACGATTGTTCCGATTTTCACCAAATTTGGCCCAGATCATCTTTAGACCATGCTGACAAAAAGATGTTCAAACGTTTTTGAAAGACCAAACCATTCTCGAATAACTCGCAAAGAAATTTGACATTGAGCACTCCAAATAAATTGTTAGCCTATATCTCCGCAACGCTTTATCGTATTCAGACCAAACTTGGTGTGTGTTATGACAACCATGACCTGAGGGTAATTGAGCAGTTTTGTCACAGCGCCATCTACTGGTTACAATATACAAAACATAAATGGCTATTTTTACTTATAACTTCTGAACAGTTTGTCCTAAAATCACGAAATAGGACTCTTTAGATTCTGTGGGGCATACCATGCCGAACGATAGCAATTTTGCCTATGTTGGCCAATTTGGTTGTTGGCCATTTTGAATTTTGTTGTAAAATGCTGTATTTTACAAACACTTTGGTGTATCGTTACGAAGCTCTGTATGTGTCATCGGCACAATGCCCTGAAGGCGTTCAACATGTTTCGGGACAGTGCTAGCTTGTGGTCAAAAAATATAACAAAAATATATAAAAATGCTAATAACTTTTTATAATTTTAGCCTATTGGTATGACACTGGTCTTGATTGATTCCTTGGGTCAAGCCAAGTTTAACAATACCACATTTGTCATGGTCAGCCAAACTTCATGTCAGCCACTATTAATTTAATTGAAAACCTACTTTTTTGAACTCCTCCCACAGCAATAATCAAATTTTCACCAAATTTTGCTCAGATCATCTTCAGACCATGCTAATCAAAAGTTTTTGTGAGCTTGCAGTCTAAACTGTATGTAACAACACCAAAAAAAAAAAAAAAAATTTAATTTTTTTTTAAAAAAAAACATGTACCACAAAATAATACCAAAAAACACTTCTTTCTTGTTGTCATTTTCACTCATTCCACTAAATGTACTCAAAAGATTACTCTATAGCATAGCCATAATTCACTCTTACTCACAAACTTGCATGTTGATTCAGTCTGATAAATCATTCAACTAAATGAATGGAATCAATCAGGGCTGTGTTAACCAAAAGCATAGTTAGCCCAAGTTGCTCTTAAAGACCATTGGTGCCTATAGTACCTACAGTCAACTTACACTAATGATGCTTTTGGGAAACACAGCCAAGAACAGTTAATAAATGAAAATATGACTCACTGCACTGCATTTCTTTACTCTCAGTCATCTCTGACTTCAAAATAACAAATGTTCGGTATACTATCCCCTTAACTGGCACTCCCCTTTTTTAGCATTTACCAGAAAATTACATTTTCAACTATACTATTGAATGCTTGGGACTAGAGACCTAATTTTGGTAAAGTAAAATAAGTTATAAAAAGGCAAATTTCTTAGAATTATTGTAGACGCAGAACCAAATGTGGCCACAAGATGACATCAAAGCTCCATTGTTCCAAGAGTGACATACTCGGATTTAAATACCTGGGTCTACAGACCTATTCATGGACTCTTTTTAAAGAAGACACTTGAGAGATTATTGTGCAAGTGAAATCAGTTGTTAATTAAAAAAAAAAAAAAGTTATAGAAGTTTAAGTTTATTGAAATGAAAAAGCAATGCACTTTTATTTTATTAAAGTGGCCACAGGATGAAATCAGTACTGCATTGGTGCAAGAGTGAAGAGTAATTTCAGAATTTTTTTGAAAAATTAATTTCAGAAACACCACTCAAACCACGTATTACCGTAGGTAAACAAACCGCAAACGATCAACGCAACAAAACTAAAACGATCCCGACTGTTATAATCAAGGTACAGACAGGGTATAAACTGATTTATTGTGTTGTTTAAACAGCTATATTTATTATTAGAGCATTTGTGAGTGCAGAACTCTGTGTCAGTGAGCTCGCGCTGAAATGCAGGGCTCAAACAGTGAACGACAGTTTCAGTCTTCAAATTATAAGTATGAATATCGTTGCGTTGCTCGATTTTTGTGTACAGTTTATTAAAAAAGAATAACAGTTGTATTTATATATTAAACAGCTATAAAGTGGCTTGTTGTGAATTCAGCTTGTTTTGGATGTTTTGGACCAGTGCTCGAATTGAATTAAGTCTTATGGGGGGGCCCCCCATTTTTTTATTTTTTTTTATTTTTTTTTATTTATTTTTTTTGGTGGTGTGCAATATGTATATCTCGCAATATACAATTTATACAAAATATACAATATATTTATTTGATCATAATATGCATAACTATATACTATTTATTAAAAACAGGCTTACATAAAAGAACAGGCTTTTGTGTTGATAAAGAATAAAAAAAAAAATTCAGTCCAATGTTATATAACAAAGAGAGATAAGCTACTATTCTTCTTTTAAATGGCTTACTCCAAGTAATACTGGATTTAGAGGGTGACAAAGCAGCAGACCTAAAAGGGCAACTATGGCAAATATACCAGGGGGCTACATATAAGGCACTTGAAGACCCATAAAAGCATGTGACTTCAAAATACATTGAAATGTCTCAAAAACAGTAGAAAATAATCAGATGCCTTCCAGACTCACTGGATGGTATCACTGTCGGATTCAGCAGTGGCACAGGAATAATTATTTAATAATGTCTCAGAAAGCAGTGATAAAGGAGCAGTCAGTAACTTCAAAATGACCTGTTTAAGGACCTTTTTTTATTACTTAAACAGTAGCAAAATGATGGCAAAATACTATCAGGCTGTAATGATACTATAGAGAGGAGATTAGGTATGAACCCAGGAGCGGGAGCTTTATTCAAAGAGTGCAGGACAACTGGGCAAACATTATAAATGTCTTTACTGTCACTTTTGATCAGTTTAATGCATCCTTGCTGAATAGAAGTATTAATTTCTTTAATTCCTTTCCCAAAAAACAAAAACAAAAAAAAATATTCTTACTAACCCCAAACTTTTGAACGGTAGTGTATAATGTTACAAAAGATTTCTATTTCAGGTAAACTTTGTTCTTTTGAACTTTCTATTCATCAAAGAATCCTGAAAAACAAATTGTACACAACTGTTTTCAACATTGATAATAATCAGAAATGTTTCTTGAGCATCAAATCAGCATGTCAGAATGATTTCTGAAGGATCATGTGACACTGAAGACTGAAGTAATGATGCTGAAAATGCAGCTTTGATCACAGGAATAAATTACATTTTACTATTGTATTATTATTATTATTTTAAATTGTAATTATATTTCACAACATTACTGTTTTTACTGTATTTTGGATCAAATCAATGCAGGCTTGGTGAGCAGAAGAGACTTTTGAACTTTTGAACAGTAGTGTACATCCAACAGAATAATTCTAGCATTATTTACCAATGTAGTATTTACTACCCTAAAAACAACTGGATGATTGATGTGACACATTGTGATAATAATGTTTGTTCCAAAAGACTTGTTTAAATACATGAAACTAGTTTTTTAGATATTAAAAATATAAATTGTGTTAGTGGGGATTTTTCAACGATTTCAATGCAGTTACATTGTTATGTCAGTAGGGGCGGCAAGGGACTGTTATGAGTGAGTGAGTCAGTCAGCAGACTCTTCAAACATTTCAGTCAAAAAGGCTGCTTTATTCAGGATCAAACAATGCTATGGTTATCAATTTGTCAGTCATTGCTATTTCAAGAGTGAATCCCTTATTTATATACGGATGTAATTCCCGAAACTTTGCAGCGTGTACGTGGCATGAAAAACAAGTTTTATACAAATTCTGAATGGATTATATATAGCATAGAAAGTGCACAATGAGCGCTCCCTTTATAATCACTAAAAAGCTGTCACTCATCTTCATTGCGATCTCTAGCACAACCGTAGAACCAGGCCTATTAATAATGAAAAATGAGTAAGCCTAAATGTTTCCAATTTATGCAAGGAATACAAAAGCCCCAACTTGGAGTGGATAGATATAGTAGAAAGATATATAGAGAGAGAAAATTACCCCTCAAAAATGATAGTAAGAAGCTTTCTCTTCCCGAATACGAGTGGAGGTTTATTATTCTCCATATTTTAGCTAAAGTTAGCTTCACCGGAGCGGCGCCAAGCAAGCAGTCATGTCAACGATGTCATGCGCTTAGCCGTCTTTAGATGTGGAGTGGGGCGCTTACATTTTAAAGAGACAAGACAACTAAACTATAAACAAACTTAATATAAATTATTGTAAATAATTAATTCACAAAATTTACCGTATCCACTGCATGAATTTAATCAGATTTGTCATTATTATTTTTACTAAAATATAAGTATCTTGGGGACCCCCCCCTAAGTCTATTTTTTTACTTTTTATGGGGGGTCCCTAATGCCTTATGGGGGTCCCGGATCCCCCCAGCCCCCCTCAATTTGAGCACTGGTTTTGGACATAGAAAAAGTTTTGAATGTCATATTTCACGCACCATCTTTGTTATCGCGTCTGTTCAAATAAATACCTATTTGACCCACAACTGCTGTTGGTAGATTGAAATTTTAATCTTACCTTCCAAAGTGCAACCACTGTGACAGATTTGAGGCCAATATGATTTAACGATGATCTTATGTGAACAAGATCACAATAAGGGATTTTAAATGCAGTAAGGATGTTCAATCTAAATCGGCTGTTCAGTTCGACTATTGAATATGTCAAATATTATAATTTACTGTATGAGGCCAATAATTTAAGCAGTAAAGACACATTTATGTCACATTTTCAGGCTTTGGAAGTGTGTTAAATGTGTGAGGATGTGTATACATCAACCTGTTACATGACACAGGCATATTGACTGAAATTAAATCTGGGTTTGTCAATAGTTCAAAAAGAACCTTCATATATTTCTTCACTTTAAACCAGGGGTCTTCAACCATTTTCAGGCCAAAAACCCCTTTGTGGGTAGAGAGACGGAGCCAGGACCCCCGTTACACATTGTATAAAATTGAGTGTTGCATTTTATGCCTATAAAAACGTGTATGCTGCACGGTACCATATTATTGTATGTACATACTTCATGATGTTTACATTACAAAGCCATTGAAATAATCATTAAATGATGCCCTGCTGAAAAGAGCAGCTAAAACCAACATAAGCTGGTTGGCTGGTTTTAGCTGGTCGCCCAGCCTGGTCATACAGTAGCTGGTCAGGCTGGTTTTAAAGGGGTTTTGAACACTCTTTTAGCTGGTCAGGCTGGTCTTAGCTCATCAGGCTGGTCATGCTGATCTTAGCTGGAGGGTGTGGTCTTAGTTGGTCAGGCCAGTCTTAGCTGGTCAGGGTGGTCTTGGCTGGTCAGCCTGGCTAAGCTGGTTTAGGCTGGGAGGCTAGCTGGTCTCCCAGCCTGACCAGCTAAAAAGTGTTCAAACCCCCTCTGAAACCAGCTAACTGACCAGCCTGGCTAGGCTGGGCGACCAGCTAAAACCAGCCAACCAGCTTAGGCTGGTTTTAGCTGGTCTTTTTAGCAGGGACAGCAGGGGTCTGCAACATTTTTGCATGAAGTGACATTTTTAATTTCCACTGTTAATCCCTGTGCCAAACCTCCTCCAAAAAAAGACAAACAGATAGATAGACAAACAGAAAGAAAGAAAAACAGACAGACCCTGTCCATGCAGAATAAGGTTACTAAAATGGAGTCTTCAAGCTCATGTGAGTGATCGATTTTATACATATATTTCAAAATTACTGTTCATTTAATTGAGTAAACATTTGTAATGAGGAAAACAATGAGTCACTGTCTTGTATGTGTGGAACATTAAGGACCATGTATGCCAGCTTGATAATCTCAGCGGTAACTATTTATTTACACCAGGCAAGTAAGCTATTGTTCTGAAAGCAAAAAGCAACTAATAATAATTAAAAAAAAACTTTAGGCTGTCATCTGCTCAATCGCACAGCGCGACCAATGCAAAGCAGACATGTTTTACTCACTCGACCCTCCACTGCAGCACTGCTGAGCCTGATGTGTGTCGTGCATTGAGCAGGTCGTGTGAAGGGTTTGTCCGGGCTGCGCACTTCTACTGACTAGCGCTGTTTAGTCACACTTTTTTTTCCTCCCCCTTTTCTCCCCAATTTGGAATGCCCAATGCGCTCTAAGTCCTCGTGGTGGCGTAGTGACTCAATCCGGGTGGCAGAGGACAAATCTCAGTTGCCTCTGTGTCTGAGACCGTCAACCTGCGCATCTAATCACTTGGCTTGTTGAGCGCGTTACTGTGGAGATATAGCGCATGCAGAGGCTTCACGCTATTCTCTGCGGCAACCACGCACAACTCACCACATGCCCCAATGAGAGCGAACCACATTATAGCAACCTCGAAGAGGTTACCCCATGTGACTCTACCCTCCCTAGCAACTGGGCCAATTTGATTGCTTAGGAGACCTGGCAGGAGTTACTCAGCACGCCCTGGATTTGAACTCATGACTCCAGGGGTGATAGTCAGCGTCTTTACTCACTGAGCTACCCAGGCCCCTGTTTAGTCACACTTTAAGATTTGTCATGCAGCTGCGAAGGACTTCAACATGTGGATAGACTAAAATTCATACTTCTCTCTCTTGCTGTCACTCACGTGCGAGTGAGTGATTATTACAAATGTCAATGGTGGATCAAGCAATAATTTGCGGACCCCTAGCGGTTCCACCCTGTTGAAGACCCTTGCTTTTTGTCCATGGTGCCTTTTTCTCGTGATATCAAATCATTTACATTTATATTTCTAAGTAGGAACACAATTTCACTATACATAGAAAACCACATAATAGTACACAAATAAAACAAATAACCATTCATTCTTATGTAGGCTATATGGTAATACAAGATAATGTGTTAACGTGAACATTACAACACTCATATTAGCTACAATGCTTAACAGTTTATTGCGTATTATGAATTAGTTTATTAGTTAGAGTAATAATAAAGTATTAACAATTTTCATAGTAGCCTAATAAAAGGAACATTAATGACACCTGTTAATTTAAATACATGTTTAACATCAAGTTACCATACCATGGTTCTTAGCAGTGTACTCTACACCATGCCAGCAAGAAACCTACCCTGATATATATTTTGTAAGTTTATGTAGGACTATAATTACAACAGTCATTTTTTTTTAATGGAATTTTTTTTTTTTTAATTCTTTTTTTTTTTTTTTTTACACTTTTTACATATGTACTGTATATAAATGTAAATGAATTTTAGAGATCGGGTGCAAGTGTTGTTTTTTATGGGGGAGTCTTTCATAAATTCACAGTATGCCCACCTCTTCAGACACTACTACACCACTTGTTCTGGAGTAAATTCACGCTAAAATAACAACATATCTAAAGGTGACATTTCTTATTTCTTATAATAGTGTGTAATTGTTGTTAATAAGGAATTAAAAAAATAGTTAACCATGGTTTTACTAAAGTAATATTGTAGTAACCATGTTTTTTTTTTTTGGGGCTGAAACCATGGTTATACTCCCAGCCATAATAAAAATAATGTTAATAAATATTGCTTAACTTTGCACTGCCTAACTTTTAAACAAACACGAAAATCAAAATTCTGTACCATAATTTCTGTGCGGCTCGGTCTGGAGATTATTTTGAGCCATTGTCTGGAAAAATGAGACCAACTTTAAAGGATATGAAAGGTTTAAACTGTAAACTTCATAATCCAAGATGGCGGCCACTGTAATGGCCAGAGTTTTAATGTATGGGATCCATTTGAATCATCAGGAGAGTAATCAGATGCAAAAATAATTTTGTTTCTTGACCAAAAAGTTCAAAAGACACGCACAAATGAAAAATGAATTTTTGACATGGTCGTGACACTACAGAGTATGTCCTAGAGACCACAAATTGGTATGGGGGCTTTCCATGATCAGTGTGTCATATTTCATCATTTTCCTATAAACGGTTCATAGGGCTGCCATAGACTGCCAGACAGAATAATAATAATATTAATAAATATTGCTTAAACTTGCGCTGCCGTAACTTTTAAACAAACGAGAAAATCTAAATTCTGTACCATAATTTCTGTGCGGCTCATTTCTGAGATTATTTTGAGCCATTGTTTGGACAAATCGGACAAAGTTTAAAGGACTTGAAACGTTCATTTGAATCATCAAGAGGAGAGCAATCAGACAAAAAATAATTTTGTTTCTAGGATAAACGGTTCAAAAGATACAAAAGAAAATTGAATTTTGGACTGGTGGTTGTGCTATGGAGGTTGTCCTAGAGGTCCCAAATTTGCAACGAGGACTACTCATGACCAGCCCTATCAGTGTGCCAAATTTAATAATTTTCCTACAAATGGTTCTATGGGTTGCCATAGACTCCCATTGGGAGGAAGAAGAAGAAGCGGAATAATAAATATACTAGCTGCAAGCAGCAACTACCAACCACTGCACAACACTAAGCACAACATAACCAGTCAACAAAGGGAAATACTAAGCTTAAAGGAATCACAGCCAAGCACAGATGTTACCATGATCAACTTTATATTCATGTAACTTTTCAAAAAAGATGCAAATCAACATTTTATTGGGGAAAAGCCCAGCCTCCATTCAGTAAGCACAATACAATAAAACCTCCAGAACTACTCACATTTCTAATGCCTGATATGCTGAGGTGGGGATCGACCTGTGAGCCTTCTGTTTGACATTTCACTGGTCCACTCAGCTGCTTGTTTTTTTTTGTGTGTGTTTTTTGTACAGCCAAGCACAACAGTGAGTATGATCAACTTTTTATTAATGTAACTTTTTAACAAGATCAAATTCAGAATTTTATTGTGGAACAGCCCAGCAACCATAAAAAAAAAAAAAAAAAAAAAAAAGTGATTGCCGTGATTCCCCGTGAATGCCCTTTTTTCTCTGCAGCATGCGCACATCCACAGGAGAAAAATATGCTATGAATTGTTGGGACGATGTGTGGTCTGGAGAGAGCATATAGTTTGATAGATGATTCTGCTGACGAATTACAGAAATTCCCAATTCATCCGCACTACACTGTTTCATTTTGCCTGTGGCCAGGGAACGCAGTTTTTTTCACTGGTGTAATTGAGGTAGAGGTAACTGCATCTCTAACTAAGTTTACAATAATAAAAACACCCTCGCGATTCAGGCGATACCCTTTTTAAAGGTCAATGTCAACATTATAATATTTATAATATTATATTATTAAAGTACATCGACTCAGTTGTGATCCAGGCGATACCTTTTTAAAGGGTCAATTTCATAATGATATTATAATATATTGTTTTTAATGTGGATTGACGATAGCAGCCTTCGGGTCGTTGTGAGTCACTCTTAGGGAGTAAGAAGTCCTGCTTATCTTTAGAAGTGTAGGTTATCTTTTGAAATATAGGTGGTGCTGTCTCCAAACAGCTGAAGTTGCATCAGGACATGATGTCAATGAGGCATACTAATTTTATTTTGAATCCAACAATTAAAGATATATATAATTTTTTAATCAATTTCAATATGGTGGAGAGTCAATATGGCAGATATGTGAAAAACTGATATTGTTGAAATCCACATGAGCCAAGCGAGGGAGTGGACTAAGGCTGGGCCGACCTTCGCTGTTCTGTTCCCCTTGTCTATGTCTCTGGTCAGAAGGTTTAGCTATCCACTAAGGACCTGCCCCTCAAGACCCCAGCCTGGAAACTTGCCAACCGTTTTGTGGGACCCTATATTATCATCAAAGTCTTTAGTCCAGAAGCTGTGTGGCTCAAGCTTCCTCCTTCCCTGGGAAGGGTTCATCCAGTTTTCCTTGTGTCCCGTATGAAGCCTGTGGTCAGTTCCCCTCTTAATCCTGCCCACCCTCCCTCCCCCTGCTCTCTCCTCGGCCTCTGTGGTTCACCCTGACATGGGGCCACCTACCATCCTTCCAGCTTTGCCTTCTGGGAACCACTGCTTCACCCCCTCAGCCCTTACCCACCGCAGCCTCCATTGGGTGCTCTGCTTGGCCATCCTTCCAGCCTGTTCTGCCTTATTGCTCTCCTCCTTCATTTCTGCTCATAAAGTTGATCAGTAAACAGACTATTGTGGTTACTCACCTGTTTGGCTTTTCTCTCCTATACCAGTGCCTGACAGTTTTATACCTTTTTTTTCAAAAGCAGAAAAATAGTTCAGTTTTGTTAATATCTGCTTTTCATTCGACTTTAAGCTTTTTGTTCTTTTTATTTACTTTAACCATGTAGAGGCCTAATGCTTTGACGCGCAGTACAAGGCAAGCGCAACGCGAAGCATGCCCGAGGTCGTGAGAGACAAACATAAAACAATTGACACGAGTGCATGCCGCAAGATGACATAAGATCAATGCACTCGTGCCAATAATCAACAAGACAAGAGAATGCATCACAATGCCAAAAGGGCAAGCCATGCATTTTCATATAGACTAGACAAGACACAAAACAAGGATGTCAGAACTCAGCTAAAAAGGGGATTGAGATGTAGTATTAAACACAAGGCTTTATTCTTGTTTACTAAAAGACTTAAAACTGATTTTGTTTTTCCCAAGAATCTCATTCTACTAATCAGGATGTAAAATTTTGGAGATCACAGTGGGGTAATAATGTCTGGAGTTCACATGGTTCAGAACATTCAGCAGGTGTCTGTACCTTTCAAAATAATTATCCTGGCTCTATCTTGCACCATGAATGTGATCCTACAGGACATTACCTTATTCTAGTAATTGAGTTTAATTCACAATGTTAAAAGATCATTCTGCTTAATTTTTATGGTTATAATTCAAAATGTGATAAAATGTTATTGGATCATGTGGAAAACCTGATAACATTTTGGCTGGATAAATATCCTGACACTTTAATAGTAATGGGAGGTGATTTCAACATTGTCCTTGACAGTTCATTTGATAGATGGCCTCCTCATCCCTCTACTCTAGGTAACAAGTCTTCTGTTGATATTCTAGTAACCCCTCTCACTGATCATAAAGCAATATGTATTTAATTGTTCCTTACTCAGGATTATTCCTGTAGAGCATCCTTTTGGAAAATGAATAATTCTCATCTGAAACATGAATGTGTCAGGCTTGGTCTAGAAACTTTAATTTCAAAGTATATGGATAAAGCTACAAAGGAGAATCATTTTGCCTTTATTGGGAATTGTTTAAATTTGAGGTGGGAACATTTTAAGAGAATATGGTAGTGATTTTGCCAAAAAGAAGAGATCAGAGAAAAATTGTTCTAAAAAATATTCTAAAATAAATTGTCTTTCTCAAAAACCCCTACAAACATTGTCTGGTCAGGAAAAAAAAAAAAATAGAACTTTCTATTTCGCAGAAGCTAGATGATATGTAAAGGACCAAAGCCGAATGGGCTTTTACCAGGACTAGGCAACATTGGTTGGAACATGGTGAACAAAATTAATCCTTTTTTTTTAGGCTTGAAAAAGTAATTCCAATTATAACACCATTCATAGATTACAGATAAATGGTAATATAACTTAAAATCCAAAAGAAATTGCTTCATTTTGTGCCAACTTTTATAAATCTCTATATGCAGAAATTCTTTGATTATGACTCAACTACACACTTTAATTTGATACCTAGTTGTACAGTTAGTGGGATGGACAGAGGTATGTGTGACCAGCCTCTTTTTTTGGAGGAGGTCACTGAAGCTATTAATCATCTTAAACTCTTGGGGCCTGGGTAGCTCAGTGAGTAAAGATGTTGACTACCACCCGTGGAGTTTGCGAGTTCAAATCCCATGGCGTGCTGAGTGACTCCAGCCAGGTCTCCTAAGCAACCAAATTGGCCTGGTTGCTTGCCGTGGGAGGCTCAAGGGGCAGAGCTGTGGAAGGCTTGATAAGAGCTGGCAGTGACTGGGGAACGACCCCTGTGGCCGTGAGTGCCGGCTCGTTGGCCATGGGCGCTGGCTTGTTGGCCATGGAAGGCTTGGGAGCAAGCCAAAGATGCAGGTTGTGGCCCAGGGTTCCTGCCATAATCCACTGTGAAAGGGAAACCACAAAGTTCCAGAGCCTTCGACATATTCACCAAGCATCCAGTGAGGATCAGCCAAAGGCATCAGTTCCTTCAGTGCACTATTCAGACTGGTCCAGAAGAAAACCACCAGAGAACAGTCTCTAAAGTGCACTAAATTCACTAGTTCTAAGAACTCACAGGTGTGATCCTCAACTGGATGGTCCCCTTGCTTGAGAAGCAGAATTCAGACAGTTGCTAGATCCATGTTGGGTCAGTTCTTCTGTAACAGATGGTTGCTGAGAGGAAACATAGGTTCTATGTGAAGGCTTTAATAAAAATTATGACAGTGAAACAAGAACTGACAAAGAAGGAACTAAACTATTGTTTGTATTTATACAAACAAAAGCTAATGAGCAAATGGAAAACAGGTTAGAACAATCAGGAACAGACGGCAGTAATGAGGGCAGTGCATGCTGGGTAATGTAGTCCAGGGGAAACACGAAGGAGATAGACTGTGACAGTCATACAGGCACACCGATGTTACGCTCCACGCCATTGGAGCGACACTCTCAATGCAAATTGTTGTGTATTTCTATACTGGGGTTACATCTGAGAGCAAATTGTCACTCCGAAAAATAATCACTCCAAAAAATAATCAATATTATCAAACTTTGGGGCAATATTGGTTAATAGCACATATTAACTACTAATAAAATACTGCAACAGGTAATGAATAACAAAGCTTGTAACCTACAGATTTGAACTGCATAGCGTTTCTGGTTATCACATGTGTAGCATAAAACTCTTAACGCATGTATTGAGACAAATATTATACAAATAATGTGGTCACAATACTTCCAGCTTAATTCATGTAATGGAAAATTGTGATTCTTTTTCAAATATTTTATAATATTTCATTTGATAAGTATTCTGTTCCCATAAATATTGATTCTGTTCACTTTTTCTTTAATTTTTATTGCCAGGAGAATTTAACATAATATGATATAATGGTATACATATAAATGAATTAATTCACATTTGATAATCCTGTTTAAAAATAGAAAAAACGGGCTACCCTATCGGCACATTAAAAGAAAGCACAGGTTTAGAGTCTTAACAGTTTTTGGAAGTCACAATTGTTTGAATATGCGGTCTAATGATGCTCGCTCATAACGTTTGTGCATATGTATAAAAATACTCACAAATGATAATTCTCTCTAATAAAATGTGAATTAATAATTGCGAACAAATAACTCTCCAGTATGTGCACGTCCTCGTGAAAGCTGAATGCTGCAGTAAAGTCTTTATCATGCGTCTCCATTGCAAATGTTTAGCCAGAAAATAAATGTTGTGGTGTTTTTAAGTTTGTTGTTCTTCTTCCTTCTCCTCTTTTTTTCTTTTATATGGTGGTTGGCAAAACAAGTTTCAAAACAAGTAACTTGCCCTTACCACCTCCAACTTGATGGTCGTTACATTGGGAGAAAGAGCTCTGTGTTCAGCTCTGGCCTGTAGAATTTCAATGGATATAGTGCCCCTTAGCGGTTTAGAGCTGCTAATGACTCATTCATGTGGCGATCGCAGCGGTAGAAAGCCTATTCTGAATGGATACCCACTGTATCTCTAAAGGGTAGAACTTGCTTGCTAAAGCAGAGTGACTCTCTCATCTAGTTTATTCTGCCACTTCAATTTATGTTGATGTTCGGACTTCTAAAGCTACTGACCAGCTTTTATTTACATTTGATGGAAAAATAAGAAACATATTAGAACGTCTGTAGTTATGAACTCATGAAAAAGGTGGTATTAACTTTCTCAGCTTTTCTACTCTTAATTATACATTCAAAATTAATTGGAGTAAACAACATTTAAGGAAACCCACCTCTTTGTGGTATTTCATACCAAATTACATTTTATCTAAATTAGGAGGTCTACATTTTTTGCTTTTACGCAATTACAACCCTGACAAAATTCCAGCCAAGCTATTATTTTCCATAAACAGTGTCTTCTAAACTGGACTTTAATTTACAAACATAATTTCTCCCCACACTGTTATATAATTTAGCACAACAGAGATATACTGTATAAAAATAAATAACTGTATTATGATAATTGGGTTAAGAACAATATTATTTTGGTTAGTCAGTTATTTAATGATAGAGGTGTCCCTTTTAAATATGAAGAATTTTTATCACATTACGGAATCCCAGTCACGGCAAGGAAATATGCTTTTGTTTTTGGTGCCATTCACTCAGGAATTATCATGATTATTTAGGGACATAGTTTTCTCAGAGTGCGCCACATCTCAATGTTTTTGAAACATTTGTGGGTCAATCATGCCTTTCCTCAGTTTCAAATAATAAGAGTGTCCACGTTCTCTTCCAACATGAAGCTGTCTCTCATCCTATTGCCATCTATTATTGAAGCAGATATTGTAGGTTACATCGACTAGAATAGAGTGTGAACTTTGCCTCAGAAATATTTAATTTATAGCAAAATTAAAGAAATGACTTATAGAATGATACATTGCTGCTATCCTACAAGAATGTTTTTGAAAAGAGTTATTTCAGATCAATTTGATATAAATTTTGTGATCTGTGATCTCCAAACTGAAGATTTGTATAATTTGTTTTGGTATTGTGAGTATTCTAAAAGTCTTTGGAAAAACATTTTTTACTTTTTGTATTGTATGATTCCTGATATTTCTTCGAATTTTGAGAATGTAATTTTTGGTTTTATACATTATAAGAGATAAGAGTCAGATGTTTTATTTAATCAGTCTTGTCTTGTTTTTGGCTAAATATTTTATACATAAGTGTAAATTTAGTAAGAGTAAGCCTTGTTTTAATATTTTCTTATGGACTTAAAATTTTACATACATTTGATCTTGAACTCTTCTAATAATAAAGCTGTAAAGACAGAAAACATTTTCAAAAGGTACAATCCTTTCTCCCTCCCTGCCATGTAACATGTTGTTGTCATTTTGTATTTTTTTATGCTGTTTAATAAAAAATAAAAATAAAAAGTTATACTGAGATTTAACAGCATAACACTTGTAGCTACCTTAAACTTAAACTTTGTTACACAGCCATAGCCTGTTCATTGAAATGTTACCATTTTGTTTTTGTAACACTTGATGAATCCTTTCTAACAATTAATTCCTATAAAAAAATAATAAAAATTCTTAACAGACAAGATTTATACATAAGCCTCTAAAATTACAACAAAATTTACCTGAATCTGTGATTGCATCATTCTCTGAAATCTTTGTCTTCTCAGGTGCAAAAATCACTAAACTGGTCGTTTTAACATTGTGATTCTTTATTTTATAATGCAAATCAGTCATTACTACAATTTGGTGGCATTTCAGCTTTGAAACTTTTGAAAATAAAATATAATTTTACAGTATCTTCATGTTTCATCATTACAGGGACATGTTAAAGATTGTATTATTCATATCAGTCAAGCTAAATGACAAAAAAAATTCAGATGTCCATCGAGTTAAATGGTCAGCATCAGGGTGGAAAATAATAGAGTGGATATTCAGTCGATAAATTAGCCACTACATGGACTGTGATTGATATCTAGCAAACATATTTGTAAACTTATATTGATAATTTTATTTCTGTTAACATAAATATATTGATATTGTAAAATTACATTAATTTCCCATATATATTCCCATAACAGTGTGGACATGTTATGCTTGACTACATATGATTAACACCACAAAATAAAGGAAAACATTATTAAAACAAAAGAGTTACAAACTTCAAATTACTCAAAAGAATTTTGCAGAATGGCTGATGTCCACTTCCAGTGTGTGTGTGATGTCATTTCCTAACATATACAGTATCTTCAGTGAAAGGTCATAGTATCATGACATAACTGGGTGGACAATAAATCAAGGGACACACATAAATGTTCACTATCAGTGTTAAAATTACACATTTACCACAAATGAATACATGTTAGTGAGAGAATGTGGTATTAAACTCTTAATTGTATGGGGAAAAAATTAGAAATTCAATGATTTAGCACTTATTTTTGTCAAAGATGTTTGACGAGCAGTTTTGGGGACATGAGGAAATTTCAATTATTTAAAATGTAACTTTTAAGCCCACAGAAGTGTGTAACGTTATAAACAGTCTTTATTCTTTTTAACAAGCCTATCAAACTTGTAATCGGGTGAAATGAAACAATATAAATACCATACACTTGTACTGGGGACTTAAAAGCCACCGAATTTTAGGAATGACCCAAATAGTTGAACACCTAGAAGAGTGAAACCACTCTAATCTTAACCAGACTGATTTGTGAATTTCTTCACAGCAGTTTTTTTGTTTGTCAACCCTTGTTATGTCCATGATTTGGGAAGGTGAAAAATAAGCGCTCTTCACTTTTAATGGCTATTTCCATTAAACACGCAGTCTGGTTTCATGCAAATTCACTTGTTTTAGAAAATTTTCACAATCACAGTTGGTCGTGTTTGATTGAATCTTACTGCTTTATCCCCATTGCCTTGTCAAATAATATCGTATAGGCTGTGTCAATAGATAACGGTCAAATCAGCTTATAATTCTAAAAACTGACCATATAGATGGGTCATAGTAAGCGTAAATAGACCTTCATGATCTGTGAAATGTTTCACAGTTACATTTTTGTCTCTTAACCCTTGTTTAGGTTCATGAGTCAACAGTTTACCTGACAAATCAGTGTTACAGGCTTTAAGAGGTCATATTCTTGAAACACATGATAATTATGATGGAAAAACACTAGTGTCAGACAAAACTGGATTTGTGAAAAGTTTCACAAATTGATTTTAGTCACTTCATACACTATATTGCCAAAAGTATTCGCTCATCTGCCTTTAGACGCATATGAACTTAAGTGACATCAAATTCTTAATCCATAGGGTCTAATATGACGTCGGCCCACCCTTTGCAGCTATAACAGCTTCAACTCTTCTGGGAAGGCTTTCCACAAGGTTTAGGAGTATGTTTATGGGAATTTTTGACCATTCTTCCAGAAGCGCATTTGTGAGGTCAGACACTGATGTTGGACGAAAAGGCCTGGCTCGCAGTCTTCACTCTAATTCATCCCAAAGGTGCTCTATCGGGTTGAGGTCAGGACTCTGTGCAGGCCAGTCAAGTTCTTCCACACCAAACTCGCTCATCCATGTCTTTATGGACCTTGCTTTGTGCACTGGTGCGCAGTCATGTTGGAACAGGAAGGGGCCATCCCCAAACTGTTCCCACAAAGTTGGGAGCATGGAATTGTCCAAAATCTCTTGGTATGCTGAAGCATTCAGAGTTCCTTTCACTGGAACTAAGGGGCCAAGCCCAGCTCCTGAAAAACAACCCCACACCATAATCCCCCCTCCACCAAACTTCACAGTTGGCACAATGCAGTCAGACAAGTACCGTTCTCCTTGCAACTGCCAAACCCAGACTCATCCATCAGATTGCCAGATGGAGAAGCGTGATTCGTCACTCCAGAGAACGCGTCTCCACTGCTCTAGAGTCCAGTGGCAGCGTGCTTTACACCACTGCATCCGACGCTTTGCATTGCACTTGGTGATGTATGGCTTGGATGCAGCTGCTCGGCCATGGAAACCCATTCCATGAAGCTCTCTACGCACTGTTCTTGAGCTAATCTGAAGGCCACATGAACTTTGGAGGTCTGTAGCGATTGACTCTGCAGAAAGTTGGCGACCTCTGCGCACTATGCGCCTCAGCATCCACTGACCCCGCTCTGTCATTTTACGTGGCCTACCACTTCGTGGCTGAGTTGCTGTCATTCCCAATCGCTTCCACTTTATTATAATACCACTGACAGCTGATTGTGGAATATTTAGTAGCGAGGATATTTCACAACTGGACTTGTTGCACAGGTGGCATCCTATCACAGTACCACGCTGGAATTCACTGAGCTCCTGAGAGTGGCCCATTCTTTCACAAATGTTTGTAGAAGCAGTCTGCATGCCTAGGTGCTTCATTTTATACACCTGTGGCCATGGAAGTGATTGGAACACCTGAATTCAATTATTTGGATGGGTGAGCGAATACTTTTGGCAATATAGTGTACATATTGCACTGTGAAATATGAATAAACAAAGCCATGAAACAAATAAACATCTTATAATTCTACAAAATGACCACCAAGATGGGTCACACTAAGTTTAAATAGACAATACTGATCTGTGAATTTGTTCACAGTTCAATTTTTCGACTTTTGAAAACTTTCACAGATTGATTTTACTCAGTTTGATGGCTTCATACATACTGGCATTGTGAAAATTTAAGGATGTAAGCTGTAAAAGTAATAAAAGGCCCACAACTCAAAAAACTGAGCACCTACAGGGGTCACAGTAGGCTCAAACAGCCCATCATGATTTGTGAAATGTTTCACAGTGCAGTTTTTGTCTCTTAACCCTTAATGAAGCTCTCAATTAATATCTGTTTACCCTTGTTTAGGTTTCTGAGTCAACAGCTTACCAGAAATATAGGCCCTGGGAAACACACTGCTCATAAGCAAACAAAAACAGTAGTTTCAATCGAAAATTTATTTGTACTAATTTTGATGGCTTCCTACATATTTGTATCATGAAATATGAATAAACAAAGCCATAAAATAAATAAATGTCTATAATTCTACAAAATTACCACCAAGTGGATCACACTAAGCTTAAATAGACCATCATGATCTGTGAATTCTTGCACAGAACAGTTTTTGTCATGTAACCCTTATTTGATTTTTTAAGTTAAACGGTTGATTCAAGAACATAAACAAGAGTTAAATGACAAAAACTGTACTGTGAAAGCCATCCAAATTTGTAAAAATCAATTTGTGACAGTTTTCACAAATCTAGTTTTGTCTGACACCAATGTTTTTCTATCATAATAGGTAGTGTTTCTCATGAAGGACTTTATACAAAGATTTTTTTCTGAAAGCTTATTGACAGAGACTTAAACAAGGGTTAACAGATATTACCTCAACTGTGAAACATTTCACAGATCATAAAGGTCTATTTGAGCCAACAATGTGTGGGTGATAATTTTTTTACTCTTTTATGACATGGATCCTACATCTTTCTATCTGCCAATATGTATGAAGCAGTCAAACTGAGTAAAACCAATCTGTGAAAGATTTCACAAATCCAGTTTTTTCGGAAACTAGTGTTTTTCTATCGTAATTATCATGTTTTATGAAGATGGTCTCTTAAAGCCTGTAACACAGATTTTTCTGGAAGCTTATTGACAGGGACTTAAACAAGGGTTAACAGATATTACCTGAACTGTGAAACATTTCACAAATCATGATGGGCTGTTTGAGCTTAGTATGACCCCTGTGGGTGCTCAGTTCCCTGTCTGTCACTCACTCGACGTTGTGTCGATGTAGTGACACTAGGGGTCACTCATGAGAGCCCGAGACACCTATGGTCTTTGCATGCCACTCCCCAGGACATACGGGTATAAAAGGAGCTGGTATGCAACCACTCATTCAGATTTTCTCTTCGGAGCTGAACGGTCATGTTCATTGAGCTGAATACTACTGTTCATTCACCTCTGCTGGATCTGATGGCGCATTTCAGCGGCTTCTCCCTCCTCTGCACTGGTGCACTGCAGAGAACACCCTGGGCGCTTCGGCAGAAAAACAAGAGAGTATATTTTCTTTAAGAGCTTTTCCTCCTCTAAAAGAGTATATATTTCTCTAAAAGAGTGGCACACACGGAACGTCTTTTTAAAGACGTGTCTTTTTAAAGATGCCTTTCCGATTGTGTGGTCACGGATGGTCATGATCGCTGTCTTTCGTGTCTGGGCGCGACCCACACGGAGGCAGCATTTGTGGATGGTTCATGTTCTCACTGCGAGAACATGACCATGGCAATGTTGTGGTCACGATACCCGGCGAAGACGATCCCATTGGGGTCCCCAAATTGCCCCAGAGGCTCCCCTCCTCGGTCCTTCTACCTACGGGTATGAGGCCAGCGCGGCTAGCACTGGGGGCAATTTGGGGACCCCAATGGGATCGTCTCCGCTGAGTATCCCCCCGCGGACCTCCCATTCCCCAGCATGCTCGTCTGCCCCTCAGGCTTCCGGATGAGTTCGCCGGCTTGTCTCACAGCGAGTCTGGCTTCTTGTTCAGAGCCCACGAAGATGATGAGCTCTTGAGCGCAGCATCAGAGAGCGGGCTTGTCCAGTCAGACGCAGAAGCCTCAGTTGGGCTTCCCCCTTCGGGGACGATTGCCCAGTCACAGGCCGATGCCGAAATGACGGACATGCTTTCCCGGACGGCTGCAAGCGTTGGGTTAGAGTGGAACCCTCCGCTCTCCCCTGAACCCTCGTGGATTAATGATTGGTTCCTGGGCTCGCGGCGCCGCTCAAAGCAGCCACGCCCCGCTCCAGTGCCATTCTTCCCGGAAGTGCACAAGGAGCTGACGTGGTCGTGGGAGGCACCTTTTGCTGCCCGGCCCTGATTTCTCAGTTCCCCCGCTCTCACTACCCTCGATGTCGGGGCGGCCAGGGGCTATACGGCAATTCCACCAGTGGATAAGGTGTTCGCGGTGCACCTATGCCCGCAGAGCGCCGCCACCTGGCGCGGACACCCTAAGCTCCCATCCAAGCCCTGTAGGCTCACGTCATCTCTGACGGCTAAAGCCTACAGCGCTGCTGGACAAGCCGCCTCTGCCCTGCACGCCATGGCTCTCCTGCAGGCCCACCAAGCCAAGGCATTGAAAGAACTGCACGAGGGTAGTTCTGCCCCAGATTTGATGCAGGAACTCTCCGAGCAACGAAGGTCACGGCGCGGACTCTCAGGCGGACGATGGCCACACTAGTGGTCCAGGAGCACCACCTTTGGCTCAACCTGGTCGAGACGGGCAAGGCCGACAAGACACGGTTCCTTGCTGCCCCCATTTCCCAGGCGGACCTATTCGGCGATACCATTGAGGACTTTGCCCAACAGTTCTCGGCGGTGAAGCAGCAGACGGAGGCAATCCGGCACATCCTGCCCCGGCGCGGCTCAAGATCCCACACCCTGTCTGCTCGTCGCCAAGGGCAGGAAAGCACTGGGCTCCACCGCAGCCCACCCCTTCGGCCCGGCCCCGGCGTGGAGCCCACCGCAAGAAGCCGACGCCACCCGTCTCACAGCCGGCGCCTAAGAACCCACAGAGGTCCTCAAAGCGCCCCTGAGACAGGTGACCCAGGGACGAGGGAACCCACTCACGTGGAGCTGGTAAAAAGACCACTCCATCCCCCGGTGGAGGGCCGGGCGGAAAATCTTTTGTTGCCTTTTTGTTTGATTTCGCCGCATGCCCAAGTGGCTGCGGTACCCAACGGTTCAGAAAAAGAGCGGCTTTCTTCCTCCCTGGGTCACATACCCGGTGTGTACGGTCGTCACCATGACTACTGTCCACGGGTTTTTTCTTGCAGGATTGGCGATCCAGCGGTGGCCTTTCCGCCCCTGAGCACCCAGCTGTGGCACACAACCGCCCCCGATGTGGCAGTCTCCATGGGTTACGAGGACAGGCCTCTTCCTCCCCCATCTCAGGCTGTTCCGGGGGTGGTCACAAGGAGCCAGGTAAGTGCTTCGATGTCCCTAGACTCAGCACGGCCAAGACGTGGTGTGGCACCTCATGCTCCGCCCCGCCGCGAGGCCCCACCTGCCGGTACGTCCGACGACGTTGTCCCCTTGGTCCCCCTCGTGCGGAACTTGGACACGTGGCTCACGCTCTCCAATCCGTCGCGATGGCTGATCCGGACTGTCTGACTCGGCTAAGCGATTCAGTTCGCCAGGCGCCTGCCCAGGTTCAGCTGTATTCACTTCAGCTTGGTCAAGAGTGAAAACGCTGCCACCTTGCGCGCGGAGATCACTACCCTCCTACGGAAGGAAGAACCTGTCCCTCCAGCCGAGATGAAGAAAGGGTTTTACAGCCCCTACTTCATCGTACCGAAAAAAGGCGGTAGGTTGCGGCCAATCTTGGACCTACGAGTACTGAACTGGGCTTTACACAGACTCCCGTTCAAGATGCTGATGCAAAAACGCATTCTGGCGAGCGTCCAGCATCAAGATTGGTTCGCGGCGGTAGACCTGAAGGATGCGTACTTCCATGTCTCAATCCTTCCTCGACACAGACCCTTCCTGCGGTTTGCATTCAAGGGTCAGGCGTATCAGTACAAAGTCCTCCCTTTTGGTCTCCTCACGTCTTCAAGAATATCGCAGAGGCTGCCCTTGCCCCGTTAAGGGAGGTGGGCATTCACATTCTCAACTATCTCGACGACTGGCTAATCCTAGCTCACTTTCGAGACATGTTGTGCGCAAACAGGGACCTGGTGCTCTCACACCTCAGCCGACTAGGGCTTCGGGTCAACTGGGAAAAGAACAAGCTCCTCCCGGTTCAGAGCATCTCTTTTGGAGTTGGACTCAGTCTCCTTGATGGCACGCCTTACAAACAAGCATGCCCAGTCGGTGCTGGCCTGTTTGAAGGCGTTCAAACAGAAAACAGCGGTTCCACTGAAACTTTTTCAGAGGCTCCTGGGGCATATGTCGTCCTCGGCGATGGCCACCCTGCTCGGGTTGATGCATATGAGGCCGCTTCAGGACTGGCTCCAGACTCGAGTCCCGAGATGGGCATGGCGCCACGGGACACATCGCGTGGCCATCACACCGGTCTGGCACCGCTTTTCAGCCCTTGGACCGACCTCTCGTTTCTACGGGCAGGTGTTCCTTTAGAACTGGTCTCCAGGTGCATCGTGGTCACGACAGATGCCTCCAAAACGGGCTGGGGCACTGTTTGAAATGGGCACGCAGCCGCCGGCCTCTGGACGGGTCCGCGACTGCATTGGCACATCAACTGCCTCGAGTTGTTAGCAATTCTGCTCACCCTGCGGAGGTTCCAGCCATTGATCCAGGGCAAGCACATGTTAGTTCGGACAGACAGCACGGCAACGGTAGCATATGTCAACCGCCAAGGCGGTCTGTGCTCTCGTTGTATGTCACAACTCGCCCGCCATCTCCTCCTCTGGAGTCAGCAGCACTTCAAGTCGCTGCTAGCCACTCACATCCCGGGCAACCTCAACACTACAGCGGACGCGCTGTCATGGCAGGTTACCCTCAGGGGAGAGTGGAGACTCCACCCTCAGGTGGTCCAGCTGATTTGGAGTCGATTTGGATGGGCACAGGTGGACCTGTTCGCCTCCCAAGAATCCTCCCACTACCCGCTCTGGTACGCCCTCACCGAGGCTCCCCTTGGAATAGACGCACGGGCACACAGCTTGCCCCCTGGCCTACGGAAATATGCGTTTCCCCCAGTGAGCCTGCTTGCACAGACCCTGTACAAGGTCAGGGAGGATGAGGAGCAGGTCGTCCTGGTAGCACCCTACTGGCCCACCCAGACATGGTTCTCAGACCTCACGCTCCTCACGACAGCTCCCCCCGGCGAATTCCCCTGAGGAAGGACCTTCTTTCTCAGGGACGGGGCACCCTCTGGCACCTGCGCCCAGACCTCTGGAATCTCCATGTCTGGCCCCTGGATGGGACGCGGAAGACCTAAGCGGTCTACCACCCGTGGTGGTAGACACGATCACTCAGGCTAGGGCCCCCTCTACGAGGTGCCTGTATGCCTTTAAGTGGTGTTCTTCCAGACAAAAAGACCCCCAGAGATGCGCAGTCGGATCAGTGCTTTCCTTCCTGCAGGAGAGGTTGGAAGGGAGGCTGTACCCTTCCACCTTGAAGGTGAACGTTGCCGCCATAGCAGCACACCACGACGCAGTCGACGGTAAGTCCTTAGGGAAGCACGACCTGATCATCAGGTTCCTAAGAGGCGCCAGGAGGCAGAATCCCTCCAGACCACACCTCGTTTCCTCATGGGACCTCTCTATAGTTCTTCAGTGTCTACAGAGAGCCCCCTTTGAGCCTTTGCAGTCAGCCGAGCTTAAGGCACTCTCCTTGAAGACTGCCCTCCTGACTGCGCTCACTTCCATCAAGAGGGTAGGTGACCTGCAAGCATTCTCTGTCAGCGAAACGTGCCTGGAGTTCGGTCCGGGTTACACTCACGTGATCCTGAGACCCCGACCGGGATATGTGCCCAAGGTTCCCACCATGCCTTTTAGGGACCAGGTGGTGAACCTGCAAGCACTGCCCCAGGAGGAGGCAGACCCAGCCCTGTCATTGCTGTGTCCAGTACGCGCGTTACGCATCTATTTGGATCGCACGCAGAGCTTTAGAATCTCTGGGCAGCTCTTTGTCTGCTTTGGTGCACAGCGGAAAGGAAGCACCGTCTCCAAGCAGAGGATCGCCCACTGGCTCATTGACGCCATAACTATGGCATATCTCGCCCAGGACATGCCGCCCCCGGTAGGGCTACGAGCCCATTCTACCAGGGGTGTAGCGGCTTCCTGGGCCCTGGCCAGAGGTGCCTCTCTAACAGACATTTGCAGAGCAGCGGGCTGGGCAACACCCAACACCTTTGCAAGGTTCTACAACCTCCGGGTGGAACCGGTTTCATCTCAGGTAGTGGCACACAACACAAGCAGATAAGCCCGGGATAGCTGGCCAGGTGTATCGCTTGCACATAGCGCCTTCCACCTCCTTTTGAGCTGAAGACGTGCGCCATTAATTCCCAGTAGTGTTCACAAACTTTGTTCCCTGGTTGACTTCCTCCGAGCCCTGTGGCAGTCGAGTTTTCGAGAGACTCACTGCCGGCCCAGTACACGTGCTAACTAAGAGTCCTGTTCTGTGGTAGGTGCTCCGCATGTGGCAGTTCCCTGTAAGGCTAACCCCATGTGATTATATATCTTCCTTGGGCAGAGCCCCTCTGCCCCAGTCTCCATGTTTGTAGTAACTCCTCCCCCGTTGGGTAGGATCTACCTTGAAGACTCTCCACATGGTTGGAAAGACCATGTGACGTATTTTTCCACTTAAATATCCCCCCCTCTCTTTGGGCAAGGTGTGGTCTCCACGGTGTCTTTCCCTTGGGAGGGACACCCCCCGACTAGATCTGGTGGCCCAGTCGGATAATCCCCCTTCTTTTTCAGGGAGTGGAAAAAGAGAAGGGGAAAAGAGGCCATGACTGGGTTAAAGCCTGTCTCTGTCTTTTGGGTAGTCGACTTGTCCCCAAAGGGCCGTTCGACACTCATAACTATGTTGGGGGAGGTTACGTGTCGACCTGGTGTGCTGGCTATGAGGCACACAGTAGTCTGCCCACCACACACCACCAGTTCACGTAACACAGTTCAGCCAATTGTGGCGTTTCGTATAGGGACCCCTAGTGTCACTACATCGACACAACGTCGAGTGAGTGACAGATAGGGAACGTCATGGTTACTTGTGTAACCTCCGTTCCCTGATGGAGGGAACGAGACGTTGTATCCCTCCTGCCACAGTGCTGAACTATCCGCTGAAATGGCTGGACCTTATATCGGCTCCTCAGCATAAAACCTGAATGAGTGGTTGCATACCAGCTCCTTTTATACCCGTATGTCTGGGGGAGTGGCATGCAAAAACCACTCGCCAATTTTCATTGGCCTTTCATCAAAGACCAGAGGTGTCTCGGGCTCACAAGAGTGACCCCTAGTGTCACTACATCGACACAATGTCTCGTTCCCTCCATCAGGGAACGGAGCTTACACAAGTAACCATGACGTTTTTAGAGTTATAGGCCTTTTATTAAACATCCTTAATTTTTCACAATGCCAATATGTATGAAGCCATCAAAATTACTCAAATCAATCTGCGAAAGTTTTCACAAATACAGTTTTGTCTGATATTAAAGTTTTTCTATCATAATTATCATGTGTTTCATGAAGATGGTCTCTCAAGGCCTGTCAAACAGATTTTTGGACACGTATTGACAAAGGGACTTAAACAAGGGTAAACAGATATTACCTGAACTGTTAAACATTTCACAGATCATGAAGGTCTCTTTGAGCTTAGTATGACCCCTGAGGGTGCTCAGTTTTTAGCGTTATAGGCCTTTTATTGCTTTTATGTCTAACAACCTTAATTTCTCACAATGCCAATATGTATGATGCCATCAAAATGACTAAAATCAATCTGCGAAAGTTTTCACAAATACAGTTTTGTCTGAAATTAATGTTTTTCTATCATAATTATCATGTGTTTCATGAAATGGTCTCTCAAGGCCTGTCAAAGATTTTTGGACACGTATTGACAAAGGGACTTAAACAAGGGTTAACAGATATTACCTGAACTGTTAAACATTTCACAGATCATGAAGGTCTCTGTAGGGCTTTACTGTTTGTTTAGATCAGTGTTACTATCAGAAATAATTGGTAATTATTTATTTAGTTATTAATTAATATTTAAATTAATTAATTGAATCTAACTCATTAAAACCTCATATGGGGCTCCAGTAAATGTAGTGCGCTACTTTTAGGAGCGGGTTTGGTTATTAGCAATAATTAATAATTATCAAAGATAATTATTAATTATTAAAATCAATAGAACATTGATGAGAATCAATGTTAGCTTTTTTTAATCCTTTAAATCAACAATTATCAAATATAATCACTAATCATTAACATCGATGAATCATTAATTAAAATTAACACTAGCTTATTGATCCTTCAAATTCAACAATCATCAAAGATAATGATCAATTATCAAAAATCAACAGAATATTAATAAGGATTAATATTGCAGGGGCACCACCCTGGAATCAGGGACTAATAACCAGATAGTATAACAGTCTCAATATTAGATTGTTTTCTTAGGAAAATCGTCATCCAAAAAATATCGATTTTCAGAAAAAAAAACAATGAATGAAGGCTTGCATTATCCCTGACATCCCGTTAGCATTGGACACAGGTGTATGCAAAACAAACCAAAACACTTCTCTTTGAAATATAACAAAGTTTATTTATGCAGTAATATCAATTAATAATTAATACAATGCAGTCAATAAACTTCTGACTTACAACTACAAACTAAACAGTGATATGATTAGATATGGTAACCAAAATAATCCTAGAACACATGAGGGTGTGTGTGTGTGTATGTGTAAGGAGGGACGAGCACAAAATGGCGGACGTGACTCTCGTGGAGAGTATGTCACGCGAGACTTCCGGCCAGAGAATATGGCCGTGAATGTGGGCGGAGAGAAACCAGTCAATGGTGTCTACCAGTTTACTGCGTGTATCTGCTTGTATGATAGCTTAGGGACAAAGCCAAAAATGTGTGCGAGAATGTTTGTGAGGGGTCGCGCGTGTGTGTGGTTAGTACGAGAGAGAGAGAGAATAAAGTGACGGCCCCAAAGCCGATTTTGCGATTGTGGGAGAGAAAGCAGCTGTTAGTTTATCACTCAGAGACGCGGTAGACAGCTCGTAAACCGTCCCTCGGTCTTTGATTCTTTAATGGAAAAACTCAGTGTGCCGGTCTCACCCGTGATGGCGGAAATGCACAACAGTCCAATGTGGTTGGACTACAACACAGCAAATCTCATTTGTGATAATTAAGTACCTTGAGTATTAGCTGCAATGAGCGGACTTGGCGGTCCGTAAACTGTACAAGCAATAACCTTGATACACAAGAATAACACACTATAATATTCTATCTCTGCCCAGACGTAAACCTCTTACTTGAATCGTATTAGGATGTAGAATGTGTGTTCATGCGTCCTTTAACTCCGACTCGGTTCCTCGAAGCTCGGGTGATGACGGGAGGCCGTTTCCTCGCTCTGTTGGCGGGCGGTATGGCTGCTGATTCTCAGCGGGCTGGCGGAGAAATCAGCGATGTCGACTTGATTGAAGATGGAAGAGAAATCTTTTATCTCTTCACTTCTGCAGGCAAACGGATGAAGATGCTGATTGCTCAGCGGTCTCCTTCGGATCCGTTAGAGTGTTCGGTGGAACACAGAGTAATCTCAACTCGTCCAGCGAGTTGCTGATTGTATGGCCACAGTTTCAAGTCGGACGTTACTTCCTTGTGCCACGAGGCTACACCTGAGAGCTGCGTCTACACATGGCGAGCAAAGTTGCTGGAAGCAAATCCCGGAAGCATTTCAGAGGTATTTCTACTCCTGATGATGTCATGGTTGAGATGCGTTCTGTCGTGTGCCTCATCCAATAGGAGTTGAGAGTTAGATCCTTTAGTGAGCAAGGCTTCATGGGATTTGTAGTCTGTTTTGGACTCCCTGTGTTTGATTTTGGCGCGGTTTTTATCAGTAAGATTTATGACTTTGTATGTGGACCTGAATTAGGTTTTATGACTGTGTTAGGCCTTCCTTTGTCTTCTATCTGAATACATGAGGCCCAACATCTCTTTGAGCTTAGTATGACCCCTGAGGGTGCTCAGTTTTTAGCGTTATAGGCCTTTTATTGCTTTTATGTCTGACATCCTTAATTTTTCACAATGCCAATATGTATGAAGCCATCAAAATGACTAAAATCAATCTGTGAAAGTTTTCACAAATCCAGTTTTGTCTGAAATTAATGTTTTCTATCATAATTATCATGTGTTTCATGAAGATGGTCTCTCAAGGCCTGTCAAACAGATTTTTGGACACGTCTTGACAAAGGGACTTAAACAAGGGTTAACAGATATTACCTGAACTGTTAAACATTTCACAGATCATGAAGGTCTCTTTGAGCTTTGTATGACCCCTGTGGATGCTCAGTTTTTAGAGATATAGGACTTTTATTACTTATATGGCTAACATACTTAATTTTTCACAATGCCAATATGTATAAAGCCATCAAACTGGCTAAAATTAATCTGTGAAAGTTTTCAAAAATCCAGTTTTATCTGAAACTAATGTTTTCTATCTATCATAATTATCATATGTTTCAAGAATGTGACCTCTCAAAGCCTGTAACACTGATTTTTCAGGAAAATTGTTGACTCAAGCACTCAAACAAGGGTTAAATGGCAAAAACTGAATTGTGAAAGAATTCACAGATCATGATGATCTATTAAAACCTTGTGGTCATTTTGTAGAATTATAAGACGTTTATTGGTTTCATGGCTTTGTTTATTCATATTTCACAATGCAAATATGTATGATGCCATCAAAATGACCAAAATCCATTTGTGAAAGTTTTCACAAATCCAGTTTTGTCTGACACTAGTGTTTTACCATCATAAATATCATGTGTTTCAAGAATATGACCTCTCAAAGAATTTAAACTGATTTTTTAGGCAAACTGTTGACTCGTGAAACTAAACAAGGGTTAAGGGTGAAACATTTCACAGATCATGAAGGTCTACTTAAGCCTACTATGACCCATCTAGATGGTCAGTTTTTAGAATTATAAGCTGATTTCTGTAATGGCATTGACCGTTATCCATTGACCTATATCCCAGCAAACACAGAACGTTCCCCTAACATTAGCGTATGGTTCCTGTTTGGTATTTCTGTAACTGCTGATCTCCTGGGATTTTCACGCACAACAGTCTCTAGAATTTACACAGAATGGTGCCAAAAAAAATAAAAATAAATAAATATCCAGTGAGCAGTTGTTCTGTGGACGCCTTGTTGATGGAACAGGGAATGGCCAAACTGGTTCGAAATGACAGAGTCTACGGTAACTCAGATAACCGCTCTGTACAACTGTGGTAAGAAGAATAGCATCTCAGAATGCTATTCTGAGATGCGGGTTGGCGCAAGTGGTTTTAACATTAAAACCACCTGCCTAATATGTGTAGGTCCCCCTCGTGCCGCCAAAGGTGGTATGGTACAACGTTAGATAAAATATATATATATATATATAATGTTTCAGCAAATCTTACATATAAACAGAAAAAGTACATCTTACTGTCAGGATAAATAGAGGACCCAGATGCAGGTAACAGTTTGAATGATATTTAATTAATAATTGAGTGGTAAACACAACAGGCAAAAAACAGCAAGAGAAGTCCAATGGCAAAGATGATGATGACTAAGCTTGGCAGGCAATGACTGCAGTGAGGTGGGATGAAGGCAGAGAAGACCAAATGCAGAGAGTACTGAGAGAGATATTAGACTGGAGCACAGGAAAACGTAAATCAAACAAACAAACAAACAAACAAACAAACAAACAAACAAACAAAATGAGAGAGAGAACAAAAAGCACAGCACACGAGAACAATCCGACAAACACAACTCACACAAAGGGCTGCTTATAAAGGGGAAAGGAGATAGCCTGCAGGTGTCACATTAATCAGGCAGCGGCTGGTAATAAACGTTGCTGAGTAACGCCGCCTCATAATTAACGCCACACCTACAACAACACGAGCGAAGACACACAAAACAAACCGGGGCTGAATCCTCCCATGACACTTGCATGGAAATTAAATCCACCTGTTAGTGTTTCCTTGCCTTAATTCGGCTTTAGGTATACCCGAGACGGTGCGACCTTACATAAGTGGGTAAAAAAATTAATAGATGGAAATGAATTTATCCATTAATTTATCCATCACTCCATATTATGTGTGATGATGTGTTTAATTTATGTTGTTACTTATGTTGCATATAGCCTAAACATCTGTACAAATAAATACATTAATCTGAGAACCAAACTGATGAGGATTAAGTGTAGGCTATTTTATCTTCCACTGACAAGATTTAAGACAAAATAGACAAAACAAGTCTTAATATCTAATGCATGTTTGCTTCTCATGTTAATTTATATTTTTTAAGAAGATATTTTCATAAAAATGTTTTGCTGTTGCTCGTAACATCATTCCACAAGACGCTGCAGTGCGCACAATTCATAATATTAAAGGCCTATACCTTCAATTTGCTTATCGAGCAAACAGGTATGTGGATGATGCAGTCAACATGGGACAGACCAGGGACATACGCAAGGATCCTTTTTGTGGACTTCAGTTCGGCTTTCAACACCATCATCCCAGCTATACTCCAGAATAAATTACACCAACTCTCTGTTCCCATGTCTATCTGTCAGTGGATTACCAGCTTTCTGACAGACAGGCAGCAGCTTGTAAGACAGGGGAAACTCACTTCCAGCACCTGTACAATCAGCACTGGTGCCCCCCAGGGATGTGTGCTCTCCCCACTACTCTTCTCCCTCTACACCAATGACTGCATCGCCAAGGACCCCTCTGTCAATCTCCTGAAGTTTGCAGACGACACCACTGTCATCGGCCTCATCCGAGATGACGATGAGTCTGCATACAGAAGGGAGGTTGAACAGCTGGCTGTCTGGTGCAGTAAAAACAACCTTGAGCTGAACACGCTCAAAACGGTGGAGATGATTGTGGACTTTAGGAGGAACACCCCAACACTGAACCCCCTCACCGTTCTAAACAGCACTGTGGCAGCAGTGGAGACATTCAGGTTCCTGGGCACTACCATCTCACAGGACCTGAAGTGGGAGACACACATTGACTCCGTTGTGAAAAAGGCCCAGCAGAGGTTGTACTTCCTTCGCCAGCTGAGGAAGTTCAACCTGCCACAGGCACTGCTGATACATTTCTACTCAGCAGTCATTGAGTCTGTCCTCTGCACTTCAATAACTGTCTGGTTTGGTTCAGCTACAAAATCAGACATCAGAAGACTACAAAGGAGAGTTCGGACTGCTGAGAGGATTAATGGTTGCTCCCTGTCCTCCCTTCAAGAACTATACACTTCCAGAGTGAGGAAAAAGGCTGGAAAATCTCTCTGGACCCCACTCACCCTGCCCATTACCTTTTTGAACTGTTGCCTTTTGGCCGATGCTTCAGAGCTCTGAGCACCAGAACCGTCAGGCACAAGAGCAGTTTTTTTCCTCAGGCTATCCATCTCATGAACAGTTAAATTGCCCCATTGAGCAATAACTATGTGCAATACACAGTTTAGTCTTTTTTATATTTATCCAACCTCTTCTGCCATTTCATTCCCCTAAAAAAAATAAATAAATAAAAAAAAAATTTTTTATTAAAAAACATTTGTACTGTACATAACACATTTTTATTTTGCACTGTACATAACAGATAACAGATTTGTATTAGATGTGCACTACGTATGTGTATGTGTGTATGTATGTATGTATGTGTGTGTCTGTGTAGGTACGTATGTGTATAATTATTTTTTATTATCTATGTCTTGCTGCTGTTTTTGTATTGTCGTACACTGGAAGCTCCTGTCACCAAGACAAATTCCTTGTATGTGTAAGCATACTTGGCAATAAAGCTGATTCTGATTCTGAATCTGATACAGTAGTAGAAGATTATTTATTAAATTGTTCATCTATTTGTTTAATCTAATGTCCATGTAACTTATGTTGCCTTTTTCATTTCTTTGTTAATTTTGCAGATGACAGTAGTGGAAGAGTAGTGTTTGCCTGTTTTTTCAAGTGGAGAGAGAAGTTTATCAAAAATGTATCAGTTTTTACATTTACAATTTATTTTTTTAAATGATACAATGTTCTTGCACATTTTTATCAAGTCAAGTCAAATTTATTTGTATAGCGCTTTTTACAACAGGCATTGTTTCAAAGCAGCTGTACAAGAAATTACGCTATAATAGAAAATGAATGAATATAGTGTCAATATGTGTTATTTATGTTTAGAACTATTAGTGGTTAAAAGTAGTAAACTAAGTAAGTGCTGTGGGTCAATGGTTAAACAAAATGATTTTAACACTAAGTTTTAGTGTTAAAGTCTTTGAAATCATCCCGAATTAACTGAGGAAATACACACAAATTGATCAGTTTTTATCTATTTTTTTATCTATGAAAATATTTTCATGTTTTTTTTTTTTTTTGTATTCAATTATGATTA
Source organism: Myxocyprinus asiaticus (assembly GCF_019703515.2). NCBI lineage: Eukaryota > Metazoa > Chordata > Actinopteri > Cypriniformes > Catostomidae > Myxocyprinus > Myxocyprinus asiaticus. Next base: position 30,789,001 of record NC_059378.1, read on the forward strand.
AATGTTTTGAATTAAACAATGGATTAACAAATACACTGATTGGGCTGATTATTTATGATTAATGATGTATGAATATGTAAATATAAATAATGTTAGTAGAACATAGGGAAACGTTCTCCGAACCTAAAGGAACGTTCTGTTTCCAATGGAAAGAAGAGCGCTTATTTTTCACCTTCCCAAATCGCGGACTTAAAGGTGCTATATGTAAGGCTGACAACAAGCGTTTGAAATGGGTACTGCAGTCCAAATTCAAAACATTGGAGAGTTGTCTGCCCCGCCCCAGACTCGAAGCTCATGCGGGTTGCCAGAACGTTCACACGCAAATTAGCCAACTCAGCATCCGTGATTTCTGGGCTTTAAGCTGTCTCCATCTTCCAAAAGCATCTCCAATATTTATCCTTGTTTTACTACGCCTCTGGTCATGGTGATTTTTAGATGGATGGCGAGGCTTTTTAGGTCGTGTGGAATTTGTTATCTCTGATCCAGTTCGTTTGCTGGCTTTCATGGCTCCAGCACTCAATGTTGTTTGCCTGAAAACTTGTTCAAATCTGGCAACCCGGCGATGTCGAACTACTATTGGTGAGTGGGCAGTGGGCGGGATCACACAGGACAAAACATAAACAGAAATTCCGACCTGGAATGGAAACTTCAAAGTAGAACATACTGGCTGTAGCATTGTTATCGGAGAAGCCAGTATTTCAACTTAGCATGTTTCCTAATTCTCTAATGACATATTATGGTCATTTTACGATTTAGTACAGTAAAAATATTACATATAGCACCTTTAACAAGGGTTGAAAAAAAAAACTGCTATGAAAAAATTCACAAATCAGACTGGCTAAGATTAAAGTGGTTCCTCTTCCAAGTGTTAACTTATGGAGATATTTGTATTATAAAATAAAGTATCGCAATGTTAAAATGACCGATTGCGAAGCAAAGGATGATGTCACTTGAATTCACAAATCATGAAGAAGGATATGCAACATTATTTACATACCTATGACAGAGCACAGCGATTTCAAACCGCAAACAATCTTTACTGCAGATCGGGTCTGCTCTATAATTAAGACACAACTGACCACCGTTAGGCTAACTGACCCGCAGCAGCTGTTGATGGATATTAACTTTTTTAATGAAGAAATCGCGCAAACTCCCATCGCGTCGCTGTGACAGATATGAGGTCAAATATGATCTAACGATGATGTTATATGATCAAGACCGCCATATACGATATAAGGGAAGGAACGGGACCCGTCTCCACCACCGCAGCGCATGGACTACCGTTTGTGAAAGGATAAATTAATAAAAAATATTGGCATACTGCTAAAATGATGTCTTTGCATTTATTTTGAATGCAGTAAACAATACTGTTATATCGAAAACGGCTGTTATTAAGTTTTGATATGGAATGTGATCATATTGAAGTAAAATATTATTTATTATTATGCGGGTTCATAATTGAAGCAGTTTAGACACCTTTTGCATGTCTGATGGTAGTTTTCATTTCTAAGTTAGGCTTTAAAAGTGTGTTAAACGTGTGAGAATGTGTATTCCTCAACCTGTTACATGTCCGACATAATTACACAGGCTCATTGAACCAAGTTTAAACTTGTTTTCCCAATAATTCAGAAAAGAACCCACATAATTAATTCACTGTAAACCATAGAAATTCCATTATAATAACTTTTATTAACGTTAACGGACATAATTATATTCTATAAAACTTAAAAGATTATTAAAACTGCAATATTTCCACCAGCTCGAAAGAACCTGGAAGCACGGTTCCTGCGGTTTGACGTCAGAGTAATTTCACCTATACAACAAACAGCAACAAGTGAATGATTTACTTGCTCTTTTCTATCAACCATGTTCCTGAACGCGGAAGTGTTCCACAATTCGCCTGTTTTCAATTTCCGGTCTCCAGTGTTTTCGCTCGTATCGGCGTATATTCTAAGCGGGTAATGTGATGTTTAAAGTATTACATTTGTAAACATTTTCAAAAACATGTGGCTTTAAAGTGCCGATACTTAACGGAATCGTTAAGTATGGCCTTTTTGTTTTTTTTTTGTTTTTTTGTTTTTTCAGTGCCTCACCTGAGTGGGCTAAGTAGATGTCATGAAGCGATGGCCCGAGGTTTGTTATGTTGATATCATTAACTACTTTGAGTTGTTATGACAGCCAACAACTGCACAAGTTGAGCCTGAAATTAATTTTTACTCCAAATAATACTTAAATGGTTGTTGTTTTATGTCTGAATCGCTCTTTTCGGTAGTTTTTACATTGTGTTTCGAGATCAGAAACACAAAACAGTCCATTAGAATCATCATGGCGCCGCCCAGTGGTTGCTCAGGAAAACTGTGGATACTGAGATAACAGCCTCCACGCTTTTACCATAGTAGAAAGTGTAACGGTCAACTAGCGTGTTACGACTCTATGTCACCGTTTGCGGATACCATTCAAATGAATTGGGAGAGCCGTAAACTGACACCTATGGGATCAAAATCCCATCAAATGTATTACGGTCACGGATCCAAAAATAATAAGCGTGAATCAAAATAATAAGCGTGAATCAAAAATATATAAAACACATTTAAAATATGCTGCAAAAAAACAAAAAAAAAACAAACAAAAAAAAAACAAACAAACATGTTTTCCTTGGTTATATTACTGTTTTTTGTGCTCTCTGACAATTTTGCTCATATTTTCATTTTTTGTACGCTTACGCTGTATTTTTCTTTGCTTTTGTTTTCAAGTTCTGCGCTTGATTTTCGAAAACTTGTGAGTAGAGTTTCATGTAAATCAGGGGACGTTTTGTGTCTCTATTGGGCCACTAGTTCTTGATCGACAGCTCCTCCTCTATCCAATCATTCGAAGAGGAGAGATGACATCACTCCAATGAAACTCCGACGGCTGCTGCTCAATATTATATTATTTGTAGGTTCTGCCAGCTCTAGGACACAATGTGTTGTCCGAGTAGGCCATTATCATAGTCCGTTTACACATCGAGTCAGCTGAATTTAGTTAGCAGAGTCTTTAGTTTAGGCATTATTTAAGACTTCCTTGTTTGTAGGTTATTGGCTGCATATCTAAAAAAATTAATAAAAAAAAAAAAAAAGGCTGGGTTGGTGTGGATGTTTGATGCATGTTTTTACTAGCTGTACCAATGTAGTCGCGAGTTCAGAACCCAACTTGATCCGCTTTTCCATGAAATAAAATCCAGATCCCGACACCAAGGCCTATTACAATACTGATGAATATCGAAATGCTTACATATAATTTGACTTTTTTATTTTTATTTTATTATATCAAAAATCTAAAAGGTGTGCATTATTGCTGACACCTACATGCACACTTTTGGTTGTATGCCTGTAAGTCATTTGCTTTAAATGTTACTGAAGTTGAATACTCTATATTATGGAAATGTTTGTAAATGTTTTGGATATTAAAATGTTGCCTGTATCTTTAGAGACGGTCCCTAAATTTGCGACTATTTGTGAAGAACGTCCATCGTCAAGCCAACTTTATTGCATTATTTATTGACGTGGGGACGCTTGGTCACTTGTGTCTGATTTCGCTGCAGTATCGTGGAAAATGAAACTTCATGTAGCCGTGCCAACGATGCCAATGTAGGATCAGTGCATAATGGCACATTCAGCAACATGGAAAAGCGGATCAAGTTGGGTTCTGAACTCGCGACTACATTTTATTATAGATATGCAGCCAATAACCTACAAACAAGGAAGTCTTAAATAATGCCTAAACTAAAGACTCTGTTAACTAAATTCAGCTGACTCGATGTGTTAACGGACTATGATAATGTCCTACTCGGACAACACATTGTTTCCTACAGCTGGCAGAAAATACTCAAAGCAGACACAAGTATCTATCAACCACAAATAATAGCCTATAATATTGAGCAGCAGCCGTCGGAGTTGCATTGTTGTGACATCACCTCCCCTCTTCGAATGATTGGCTAGAGGAGGAGCTGTCGATTAAGAACTAGTGGACCAATAGGGATGCAAAACGCCCCCTGATTTACATAGAACTCTACTCACAAGTTTTGGAAAACCAAATTCTGATGACTTTGCTTTAATTTTTTTCAGCATATTTTAAATATGTTTATATATTTTTGATTCATGCTTGTTATTTTTTTATCTACGCATATTATTTTGATCTGCGCTTTTTATTTATTTTTGCGCTTTTAATTTTTTTTTATCTGCACTCATTATTTTTTGATTCACGCTTATTATTTTTGGATCCGTGACCGCAATACATTTGACGGGATTTTGATCCCATAGACACCTACCTGTCGCAAAATCGTCCGTGACTTCTCTTATAAAACAGCCATTTTATCGTAGTAAACTCCACACATAGTTCACTCCAAAGGGATTGTTTAGGGTAAAACATGTTGAAAACTGACGGACAGTCGGTCAGTTCATTAAGTGATTAACTGTTTCCTCAAAAAAAAAAAAAAAAAAAAAAAGCAGTTTATTCAGCACACTGAAGCATCTCCTCCATTGACATCCATTCAAAAATAACAGCCTCTTGTCTAGAATGTGTGTGGAACCGATGCTTTATGCTATTTTATGCTAACCTTGTAGGCTCCCCCTTCAGATCGGCTCTGGTAAAATTTTGAAGTGGAACGCAGCCTAACTTTATCCGAGGGGGCGTTACGTGTAGTAGGCATGTCGTGAAGTGGGTGTTCCTTCTAGTCTTGCCGGACGCAGGCAAATACACTTGTTCACGCGCACACTGGGGTGGGTCAAGGAGGAGGTTCTAGATTTAGTTCCTGGTTTTGATTCCTGGACACTTTATGTATGTATGGAACTTTCCACTGGAGAACACGACAGGACAGGATAAATATTCAGTTGAACCGAGTACATCACGAATTTAACTTACACGGGAATCTGTTCTTCCTGTTCTCACGCTGTCATTCTGTGGCTACGGGGAAACGATGAGGTTAATATCTATGAATATCGTACAGTCTGTAAACAGCAATGCTCGAGAAAACTTTTAATTATTTAAATATCGCTTTGGCATTGTCTGAGATGTATCTAAATAAAACCTTCACATTGACATGGTAGTGATATTGGATCTGAATATTTCTTGATGGTAAAGTAAACAACACTTGTTTCTCAAATTTGATCTACTGTTTCATGACGGGTGTCCATGTAAAATGAGGCTGAGTCATAAGTTAACTAAAGACAGCTGACTTTGTAACCTTCTTGAACAACTTTTTGCCAGAGAATACACACACACTGTAATGTAATTTTGAAAGAGCCTGTAACACATAAAGCTCAATTGTGATGTGAGAGTAGTTATATCTGTGTGATAAACATTTACTTTGTACATTTTCCCTTAGTAATTAACTTGCCTCTCTTTGTTTAAGGTGGATCTTACTTTTCCTAACTGATGTCAATTACTACAAGTCTTTCTGAAGTTTTCTTTGAACTCAAGCTCTCAGATGGAGGAGGCATATGCAGCACTGTACCAGGAGTTTCTCCGTCTCCAGTCACTCTGCTTAAAACAAGCAGCAATGCTGCATCATCTCTCTGACACAGTACAAAGACAGCAAGGTCAAACCACACTTGCAAAGTGTGTAAAAAATATGTCAGTGTGTTAAATGATTGAAAAGACCCAACGATATATTGTTTAAAATAAATTGTCTTAATGTTCACACTCAGGTTTGGTCTCAGTTCTTAAAAGGGACAACTCTCCTTGCCAGTGCACAGAGGAAAAGACAAGAAACCAGCCCCATCCCTCAGAACACCAGGAACAAGAACCTCAAAGACATCTCACAGGACCACACCGTCAAAGTATAATATTCTCATGATGAACATGATGTCTTGTACAATAAAACTTTAAACAAGGCTGTAAACAAAGCCTTGAATGTGTTGTGTATTTTTTTATATAAACATTTGAAGATATTTTAAGGTTTAAAATCTCCCATTTACGTATTCTGAAAGAATGTTCATCTTTCATCAATCTATGGTAATTCATGACCATTGCACTGTCTGAAACAATTTCACATGCACAAAGCCTAGTATGACTGCCCCTTTAGGATAGCTGCTGATGTCATTATGTAGTTTACAACGGGGCTAAAGGCACACCTTAAGAAAACATTTGCTTTTTTCCGGTCACAAAGTGTATTGAGATTGAAAAAATACATTTCTTTTCATAGAAAACTGAAAGAACAACATGATTTGTGTGAAAAGAAATAATAACAGAAGGTTGTATTGATTAAATTTTTTTTTTTTAAAGTGGCAAGGGAGACTTTTACCCCACACTTGGGGTAATAGGCCCATATGGGAGTTAAAGTGATATAATTTAAATATAGGGACAATAGTTATAGGGCAACATTTATGGAGGCGATAATCTGACGTGGTGCGAGGCCATTGTCTGTGTTCCGCTACTTTGTTTCCCCTGAAATTTTCTGCGGACCCTCTTGAGGCCCCCAGACCCCAGTTTGAAAACCCCTGCCCTAGTGTCTTCTTCAGCTGTTTATGTGAGCTGGGTGCTTTCTCCTTTTCTGGATAATTTGACTAAAAACTTTAACCATTATTTTGTTGAATTGCAAGCATTGTTATTTTTTAAAAAATCTACCATGTAAATGCAAATGTAGTTTTTATTCAGAAGTGTATTCTGTTTTTATGTTTGTTTTTCAGCTGATAGTGATCTCAGTCATATTGACAGAAGTCTAGACAGACTGCATCTGAACCTGGACCTTCCAGATGGGCATGATAAAGCAGTTTTCCAGAATCCTGTTAGGACTCCAGATAACAGTGCTTGGGATGACTTGAGGAAAGCTGAGCAGCGCTATCAGGTCACCCAGACTTCACAACGGCTGCGGGTTTGTAACACACTTGTGTTGAGTTTGCTTTGGTTAAACTACCAGTTACCTTGACATGGAACTCTCCTGTTTAGAATTTAAGAGTTTAGAGTTCAAAAATTCATATTTTTCTTTGCAATATGCTGTATAAGCATATAACATTCCAACATTCTGCAATATAATACTCTGAGAAATGTAGAATGTATATTGAGTGTGAGAATGTTGTCTGTCCTACAGAGGCCCTGGTCATCCTCCTTTCTGGACAGTGAGTTGGTGAGTCAGGCCGGAGGTCTCTTCATGTCTGAAGTCACGCTGCAGTCACAGGTGTGTGAGTTCTGTCATGCCGTGTTTCCTGGACATACGAGCACTTGTGGAGAATTTCTGCGTCATCTCACCACACACATGACCTGAACACATGCAGTGCTGAGAATGTGACTATGAGATACATTATTGATAAAATAACTGATAGAACAAATAAACTAATTATTTTCTTCATCATAATGTTTGATATTAAAAAACATTTTTGTTTGGTATTACAAAGACCATTAGATTTTGTCTAAAAAAAGAGTGAATCCATTTAGAATAAAGTAAGATAATAAGATATGGTACAGTGGTTAGTCAGTATGTACGGTAAGTCAAAAATGGTACATATGGTACGTCAATACTGAAAATGTATGGAATAGACAATTAAATGTTTGATATTAATACTGTATTTTAAGGTTTGGTAATTAAATGCTACGAAAGTTTAATTTTGGTTCACAGATGTTTAATGCACTGATAAACCAAGAACAACAACAAAAAGACAGCTCTGTCACACCAAAAACTTGTAATTATTTTGTTTCATCACAAAAATGTGCCTGTTTTCTATGAATGGAAATTTTACTATGACTATATTGTTTTCCCAGTTTGTCATACAGCACACAGTGTGAGTAATCAGTACTGTGTGGATAATTGTGCAGGTTTTTTTCATGTTTTTATAACAGTTTTGTTGAACTGTCACTGATCACCATCAATTAAAAAATATGAGAACTTGAGCAGGTTGTTTACTACCAATGAAAGACAAACTGTTTGTAGTGATAGTAACTTCAGTTGTTATATGTAAGGCATCAATTGAAATCAAACGTGTCCTGCGGTTGGCATTAATGCTATGAAATCTCAGCTGATCATCGTTGACTTTCTGTATAGTTATGCTTTAGCAAGCAAGCTGTCAAGTGTAGATGTGATAGACTGTTTTTTATTTCTTTGGCTTTTGTTTAACAAAGGTTAAACCTTTTGTTGTGTTTAAAAGCTGTTTGTTTTGGTTTCAAAACTTATTCAAATATTGGGGGAAATGAAATAATGTGGATATTTACAATTCAATTTCACCACTCTATCTCAGATATATTTAAACTTTTTCCAGGAGTATATCATTTGGAAAGAAAGAAGCACACGGTGCCTTGAAAAAGCACTCAGCCCCCAAACATGATTTCACACTAGGGGTGTAACAGTATTACATTTTGACGGTATGATAACCGCCACAAAAATTACCACGGTATTACGGTATCACGATATTGAGGTGCATTGATAATATTAAAAGCAGTTTAATATTTGGTTATGAAATAGGCTATTTCTGATAAACACAGATAAATATTTCAGTTATAACCAATTCTTGAACTTAATTTTGGGTTTCTTCAACTTTAATCCTTTAACTTTTGATCTTGAACATCAGGACACTGACAAGGTAAAATAAAAGAAAGAAAAAAAAATCACAAACAGGTAAAACATTAATAAAAAAATTTGTGTTCTGTTTTTTTGCAATATGTACAGTAGTCAGATGATTATAACTAAAAACATTTTGTTATTGTTATTTTATGATTTATGATATTGAATTGTAATCATTTGTAATGATTATTGCCCAGATTAACACTTCAAATATGCATTTGCATGCGTTCAGTAATTTGTTGCATTTGTGATTTAGTTTAATTCTACAATACCTACTGAAAATATATTATTCATGTGCAGTGTTATTATTGGCATTTTGTCCAATACTGTCTATTTTCTGCCACAGTTTCACTGTCAGTTTCTTGCATGCATGACAATTTTCTGAACACCAAAATTCATGCACTTTGTAAACCCTATTTAGACCTACAGTATGTTTTACAAATAAAACATATTATTAGTAGTATCAAACACATTTGCCTACTGTTGCACTGCACTTAATTAACAATTAATTAACAAACAGTTGGAACATTGTAATGTTGAACGAGGTCTTAATCCGTTTGCTGCATTTGTGAATGTGACAGGAAGCATGAACATAACTTTAGCCTACCTAGTCATTACAAATCATGTAAAACTACATTGAATCTGGTGGTTTTTTTAAACAGAGGCTATCATTTATTATCCTGTATACTGTATTTCCACTTATATTCATTTCCACAAATTCCGTGGGATGGTGCTCACAGAGATGGTGCTTAAGGTTTGAAGTGTTTCCCGCCTGAGCCGATATTTTTTTGTGACAAACTTTACAGACTGGGTAACCATCAACATTGATGGTGCTTCGTGGGTCTTTTACATAGCCAAGTAATCCCAGACAGCAGACTTCAACCTCTGTGGTGGCGGAAATAAAGGTTCAGGCTCGGACATGTCTGTATGATGCGCTCGTGCTGCACTCATGCTACGCTCCACTCGTGCTGGACTTCTAATGTGCTCGTGATGCGCTGCGCTCGTGACACCTGCATGTCACCTTTAAAACTGAGTGACCGTCAAATGCAACACGAGGAAGGCGCAATTTAAAGATTTATTTTATCTCGCCAAGTTTATATGATGCTGTGTAAATGACGCAGATTCTGTCTAAAAGTGATTTGGATTTTAGAAAAGTTCTGAAAAAATATGTCTTTATATTCATGCAGTACGTCAATGAGAAGATTTCAACGGTATGATAACCATCCATTTTAAAACCGAGGTACGTTGTGAAACCTTGAAACCGTTACATCCCTATTTCACACAAATTATTTGCACACCCTGAGATTGAGTAATTCAACTGATTTTTTTATTTATTTGTGAATCACTGAACTCTGCAATAGTACAGCAAAGGCATGTTCCTAGCCACTCTACCGAACAGCCCCTTTTCATGCAATAGTTTTGAGATTGTTGAGCCATGGATATTATTTTCAGTCACAACCACTGACTTCTGTAGCTCAGTGAAAAGCTGGGGCTGCGCCAGGCAGAGCGGCTGTAGTTCCATATTTCTTCCACTTTTGTATGATGTAATGCACTAAGCTCCGAGGTATGTTTATTGTCTTTGAAATTGCCTTGAATCCTTCCCCAGATCTGCGCTTCTCCACAATTATATCCCTCACTTGTTTTGAATGCTCTTTTGTCTTCATTTTTGTTTGTTCAAAGGAAAATCTAACAATACAGTTTGATCTTAGAGAGAGGAAAGTTATTTATGCTCATGAAGTAACTGAAAACAACTGATACACTAATTTCCAACACTAGTGGAGACTAGAGCAACAAACTGGATGTGTTTTCAAGACAATAACTTGCTTCTGAGCAAGGTTAACCTAGTAATTATGAAGGGTATGAATAATTTTTTGTCTCAAAATTGTAGTTTTTTTTTTTTCTTTTTTTTTAAGTGATTTGGAAAACAAATTCTGTGTACTAGCTGGGGAAAAAGTAGTCTCTAAATTTGGAATCTGACACAAAAAAATTTGAAAACTGCACTGGGGACTAAGTACTTTTTCAAGCCATGTATACACTGATGAGCCAAAACATGACCACTCACAGGTGAAGCGAATAACGTTGATCATCTCCTAACAAGGCCACATGTCAAGGTCTGGGTAGATTAGATAAGCGAACAATCAGTTTCCGTAATCAGTGTGTTGAATGAAGGAGAAATGGGCAGGAGTAAAGACCTGAGCAACTTTGACAAGGGCCAAACTGTTATGGCCAGATGACAGGGTCAGAGCATCTCTGAAACGGCAAGGCTTATGGGGTGCTCCTGGTCAGAAGTGGTGTGTACATACCAACAGTGGTTCGAGGAGGGAGAAACCACAAAACCGGTGACAGGGTGTTGGGCGCCCAAGGTTCATCACACAAGGGCAACGGAGTCTTTCCCGTCTGGTCTGAACCAACAGAAGGTCTACTGTGGCACAAGTCACAGAAAATTTTAATGATGGTTATGGGAGTAATGTGTCACAACACACAGTACATCGCACCCTGCTGCATACAGTGCATCCAGAAAGTATTCACAGCGCTTCACTTTTTCCACATTTTGTTATGTTACAGCCTTATTCCAAAATGGATTAAATTCATTATTTTCCTCAAAATTCTACAAACAATACCCCATAATGACAACGTGAAAGAAGTTTGTTTGAAATCTTTGCAAATTTATTAAAAATAAAAAACGAAAAAAAATCACATGTACATAAGTATTAAGCAAGACATAAGCAACTTCGCTGCCATGACGATGTCAACAAACCCTAAAATGATTGTAAAAAAAAAAAAAGACTTTTTAAACAACTTTACAGTTCAAATAATACATGAGTTTTAACAGAAAAAATAATGTACAGTGTCAAGAAAAAGTATTTGAATCCTTTGGAATTAGCTGGTTTTCTGCTTTAATTGGTCATAAAATGTGATCTCATCTTCATCAAAGTCACAAGTATAGACGAACACAATGTACTTAAGCTAACAAAACACAAACAATTATAATCTTTCATGTCTTTATTAAACGCATCCCATTAAACATTCAAAGTACTGTGGATTTAATACTTGGTCAATCCTCCTTTGGCAGCAATAACCTCAACCAAGTGTTTCCAGTAGCTGTGGATTAGACCTGCACAACGTTCAGAAGGAATTTTGGACCATTCTTCCTAACAGAACTGCTTCAGCTCAGCCATATTCTTAGGATGTCTGGTGTGAATGGCTCTCTTGAGTTCATTCCACAGCATCTCTATTGGATTAAGGTCTGTGCTCTAACTGGGCCACTCCAAAAGGTGGATTTTCTTTATTTGAAGCCATTCTGTAGTGGATTTACTTCAATATGTAGGTTCATTGTCCTGCTGCATCACCCAGCTTCTACTGAGCTTCAGCTTCACCCTGACATTATCCTGTAGGATATCTTGATAAACTTGGAAATTAATTTTTCCCTCGAATGGCAAGCGGTCCAGGCACTGAAGCAGCAAATCAGCCCCAAATCATGATGCTCCTTCCAGCGTACTTAACCGTTGGGATGATGTTTTCATGTTGGTATGAGGTTTTCATGTTGGTATGAGGTGCCCTTTTTATGCTATATGTAGCGCTGCATTTTCTTCTCAAACAATTCAACCTTAGATTGATCAGTCAAAAAAAACATTTTCCCAGTAGTACTGTGGAGTGTCAAGGTGGTCTTTGGCAAACTTAAGGCATGCAGCAATGTTTTTGTTGGAAAGCAGTAGCTTCCATTGTGGTGTCCTGCCATGGACACCATGCCTGTTTCATGTTTTCTGTATAGTAGACTCATGAACAGAGTTGGTCACCAGTTCCAATGATTCCTTCAAGTCTTTAGCTGTCATTCTAGTGTTCTTTTTGACCTAATTGAGCTTTACAGGATATCATGCATTAACAAAAAATGAAACTGTAATATCTATAAAGTCTTAGAGTGATCATTGTGTAGTTTGATTAAATATGATTGTAAATTGTGTATAGAAATTAAATAATTAAATAATAATCGTATTTAGAACCCCTGTAAGCAAGCTGAAGGCGACTGTGGCAAGGAACACATTGCAGTTCAACCTGCAGGTCATTTTGGTGAGGTTCGGTGGGGTCCATCCTAAGTCCAAGGTTCAGGCAGTGGCATATGAAGTATCCAATGTCTTACAGTTGGAGTTGGCATCAGTTCATCCTCTGAAAACACCTCAAACAAGCTGAGAACTGTGTTCCTGAATTAGTTAATTGCTGTTCTTTCAGAATCAGAATGAGCTTTATTACACATACAAGGAAGCCTCCAGTGCACAAACAATAAAACAACAAGACAGAGATAATAAAAAGCGAATCGACAATATAAGTATATATAGAAATACACATTAAGACAAAAAATATATAATATACCATATATGTATGTACAAATACGTGTCTGTGATTTAAAAAAATTAAAATAAACATTTTTATTTTGTTATATTAATGCATATGAAACACAATTCTCAGTTACACATGATTTTGGAAAGTCCGACTCATTTCTGTGAATTAATTCTTTCAAACTGTTCTTTTCAATTATTATAATTGTTTTACATCATCATTTGTCTTTCTTTGTTTCGATCAGAGATGGTCAGTGAAGAACATTCTGTTTATGCATGGTTGTTTTAATAGTTTAATTTTCCAACAATAGTTTTCAATTAAGTTTCCATCTTTCGGTTTAACTTTGATTAGCAAAGATGAATTTGGCATTTAATGTTAACGTGGAGCAGCCACCTGTGTTTTGAGAGTTTATTTATGATGCAAACAATCTTGAAGGAATTTTTCATAATTTTGAACCAGTCCTAAAGGAATCAGATTAGTATCCACTAAGAATACATTAAGATCCTATTGGATAAATTGAAATTGTATTATTTCATTAACAATCTATTAGCATTCCTTTAGGATTTGTTTTTACATTTTTAATTATTATTATTTTAAAAAATGATGCCTGCAATAAAGAGCCATATATGACACTTTTTTATCTTTTATTACAGTAGAAGAATAAACAGCTTTGTGACACCTGGTGTGGTGTGGTGGGGCAATAAAAAGAATGGGTGTACATGCACTGAAAATCAGACCATTGCCATGCAGACCTCTACTGTGATGGACAGCCTAGGATCTACATCTAGGCTGTCCACTAACCAATTAAATTCACTTCACTTTAGTTGTATTATTTATATAGCTAGGATTTGGGTTACGAAGGCATCTTGTAAAACTGGACTGTTTTTTTCTATATAGCTGTCTGGAAAATGTCAGAGCCTGCAGTGGTAAAATTTGCATTTGAAAACTTTGAAGAAGATTCTTCAAATATAAATGTACTGCCTTGTTCTTGGATCTTCAGGTCTGGGTCTTGGTCATGGGGATAGGTCTTGGTCTGGATCTGGGTCTCAAGGGGTCTAGTCTTGGTCTGGGTCTGGTCTTGACTACACCTACTAAATCGTCTCCATTTATTGACAGTTTGTCCAACTGTGGACAGATGAATATCTAAAGCTCTTCGAGATAAATTTGTAACCCTTTTCAGCTTTATGCAACAATTCTTGATCATAGGTCTTATGAGATCTCTTTCTTGTGAGGCATGGTCCATGTCAATAGATGCTTCTTGTGAATAGCAAACTCAAAATGTTTGAGTGCATTTTATAAAACTATTTGTTTCATTAATTGGATGCCAAGTTTGCCAACTCCTGACTCTAATTAGCTTTTGTTGACGTCATTAGACTAGGGGTTCACATACTTTTTCCAGCCTACACTGTGAATGTTTGAATGATGTATTCAATGTGTACAAGAACAATACAATAATTTGTGTGTTATTAGTTAAAACAGATTGTTTGTTCGTTCATTATTGTATCTTTAAGTTTTTAAGACATTTCTACATAAATGCAGGTAATTCCAAAGGGTTCACATATTTTTTCTTGCTACTGTAATTGCTTTTATAAAATTATAAGCTTAACATTTCTGCCTTTAAACCCTCCAAAAACTGGCCCCATTTACTTACATTGTAACTAACACTCACTGTTACCTCGGTTTTTGCTGCTATTTTTAAGAAGGGACGAGTTGAAATAATTTTTTGTGGTAATCAACATTATGCCATAAATGCTGTCGATTGAGCTTAACTTGTATTAAACCCGGGATATTCCTTTAAATTGACAGGAATGTCATCTATCATTAAAGTGATAGTTTTTCCAAAAATGACTCTCATGTTGTTTCAAAACCATGTAATATTCTTTCTAATGTGGAACACAAAATTAGATGTTAGGCAGAATGACAGCCTCAGTCACCATTCTAAAATACTGCATCACATATTTTAAAATGAGAAAGTCAAACAGGTTTGGAATAGCATGAGTAACTGATGACAGCATTTTCATTTTTGGGTGAAGAATTTCATTCTCTGCATTGCTTGTCACACAATTAGCACTACTGAAGACTTGTACTGCCATTACATGCTAATCAAGTCAAAATCACCACTGTTTAAACTTGCATTTTACTGGTGTAGACTACTATTAAAAAAAAAAGTCATTAAATAGCAAGAATATGAAATGGATTTACAACTCTAACCTGTACTTGCATCATTTAACATTTGAAAGGATGTACAAGAATGTTCTATCAAATGCCTGTAAAGACATAATCATATGGTGCATACTGAACAGAATGAACAGCAAAGCATTTAGAGTTGACATGAGACCTGAGTTTAACATGAGATTTGCAGACTATCAGTTATGGATCGTCTCTGGTGTTTGCTGAACTGAAGTTGCTGTAACTCAGTCGTCTCCTCTCCACCTTCTCTTCCATCTCTATAAGAATATAAACAAAGTTGTGCCATTAGTTTATTATCATAATTTACATTTGACAACAGCTGCTGGCTGAAGTACTGTATTTAGAGTTATATATACAGTGTGCAGAATATATATAGAGAGAGAGAGAGTACAGAATATATATATATAAATCTGAATGAAAAGAAAGATTGATTTGGGGGAGTCAGTCTACTGAGATATTTTCACTTGAATGATCAAACGGCCTTTGATAGTAACAAATTCCTTTGTAATTAAATAAAGCACAATCTTCACAGCCTTTGTATCATACAAGTTGAAAGAGTGTCAGAGTTCTTTTAAAGTCGACATGAAGTGCCAATAAACTCATTTTATTTCCATAATATTATGTACAGGTGCATCTCAATAAATTAGAATGTCGTGGAAAAGTTCATTTATTTCAGTAATTCAACTCAAATTGTGAAACTTGTGTATTAAATAAATTCAATGCACGCAGACTGAAATAGTTTAAGTCTTTGGTTCTTTTAATTGTGATGATTTTGGCTCACATTTAACAAAAACCCACCAATTCACTATCTCAAAAAATTAGAATACATCATAAGACCAATAAAAAAAACATTTTTAGTGAATTGTTGGCCTTCTGGAAAGTATGTTCATTTACTGTATATGTACTCAATACTTGGTAGGGGCTCCTTTTGCTTTAATTACTGCCTCAATTCGGCATGGCATGGAGGTGATCAGTTTGTGGCACTGCTGAGGTGGTATGGAAGCCCAGGTTTCTTTGACAGTGGCCTTCAGCTCATCTGCATTTTTTGGTCTCTTGTTTCTCATTTTCCTCTTGACAATACCCCATAGATTCTCTATGGGGTTCAGGTCTGGTGAGTTTGCTGGCCAGTCAAGCACACCAACACCATGGTCATTTAACCAACTTTTGGTGCTTTTGGCAGTGTGGGCAGGTGCCAAATCCTGCTGGAAAATGAAATCAGCATCTTTAAAAAGCTGGTCAGCAGAAGGAAGCATGAAGTGCTCCAAAATTTCTTGGTAAACGGGTGCAGTGACTTTGCTTTTCAAAAAACACAATGGACCAACACCAGCAGATGACATTGCACCCCAAATCATCACAGACTGTGGAAACTTAACACTGGACTTCAAGCAACTTGGGCTATGAGCTTCTCCACCCTTCCTCCAGACTCTAGGACCTTGGTTTCCAAATGAAATACAAAACTTGCTCTCATCTGAAAAGAAGACTTTGGACCACTGGGTTAAGTTCAGTTCAGTCCAGTTCTTCTTCTCCTTAGCCCAGGTAAGACGCCTCTGACGTTGTCTGTGGTTCAGGAGTGGCATAACAAGAGGAATACGACAACTGTAGCCAAATTCCTTGACATGTCTGTGTGTGGTGGCTCTTGATGCCTTGACCCCAGCCTCAGTCCATTCCTTGTGAAGTTCACCCAAATTCTTGAATCGATTTTGCTTGACAGTCCTCATAAGGCTGCGGTTCTCTTGGTTAGTTGTGCATCTTTTTCTTCCACACTTTTTCCTTCCACTCAACTTTCTGTTAACATGCTTGGATACAGCACTCTGTGAACAGCCAGCTTCTTTGGCAATGAATGTTTGTGGCTTACCCTCCTTGTGAAGGGTGTCAATGATTGTTTTCTGGACAACTGTCAGATCAGCAGTCTTCCCCATGATTGTGTAGCCTAGTAAACCAAACTGAGAGACCATTTTGAAGGCTCAGGAAACCTTTGCAGGTGTTTTGAGTTGATTAGCTGATTGGCATGTCACCATATTCTAATTTTTTGAGATAGTGAATTGGTGGGTTTTTGTTAAATGTGAGCCAAAATCATCACAATTAAAAGAACCAAAGACTTAAACTACTTCAGTCTGTGTGCATTGAATTTATTTAATACACGAGTTTCACAATTTGAGTTGAATTACTGAAATAAATGAACTTTTCCACAACATTCTAATTTATTGAGATGCACCTGTATTTCCACATGAAATGGGATTGATTGGATGGTGAAAAGTGGTCTACATACTGTATGACAGGGGGTTAAATAATAATAGGGCTTGTTGACCAAAAAGGAATGTTTTTTGTAGTCTGATCTCATGAAAATGATGCGACTGTGGCTATATTTTTGCAAAATGACATGTGGTTCATGACACACTTCAGGGCAGTTCCGAGGTGAAATGTCCACTCTGTGGCGCTAAAAGCAAGTTAAATGTTCTCCCAAACAAATAACGTTTTTAAGGTTAATTCTCAAGAGTTTTAAATAAAAAAACAACATCCCATCCCTAAAACTTTAATCTAAACCTAATTGATAGTGTCGTAAAAGCAAATGTGAGATGAAAAACAGTTACTGCAAAAAAATTTAATTTTTTGGTGCTTCTGTGACACTTTTGGCTCATGTGTCAACTTAAGTGCACTTCAAGACTCATTCCTCTGTCCTTTGCATCTCAAGTGCAACGCTCGATCAGTTGGGCTACTGCATGATTTGACTGCACTTGAACAAGCTTGTAAATAAAGTTGGTTATGTAATGTAAACGTAAGGCAATACATTTTAAAAAGTCATGTGTCAGAGCTGGGACTTGAACTTGGGTCTCTGGCGTGAGAGTCTGACTCTCAATCCTCGGTTCCTAGAGGGCCATAGTCCAGCAGAGTTTAGCTCCAACCCTAATTAAACACACCTGAAGCAGCTAATCAAGGTCTTTAGGAGTGCTTGAAGATTACAAGGAGGCATTTTGGAGGAGGGCTGGAACTAAACTCTGCAGGGCTGCGGCCCTCCAGGAACTGAGTTTGACACCCCAAGTTCAAACAACAAAAATCCACAGCTGGAGCAAAAACAGCAAAATGTAATTCTCAAAAAAACAAAACCAGTCCAAAAAGGGCATTCCACAATAATATTCCAAAATTCCAAAGATCTTAAAGCAAAAAACTCCAGAGGAGAAAGTCCAGAGATGGGTATAATCCAAAGGCAAGGGATAATAAAATGTCTCAGAGTTTGAGAACACTTACTCAGGCAACTGGCTTCAGAACAACTAAACACCAAGCAAAGAAATTCTTCTTTTATTTTAATGGCGGACTGGTGTCTTTATGTCCATTATTGTTAAAATATTGTATTAATTCCCTTCTCTCCTGTATATACCTTCTACAATCAAATATGACATGCTCTACAGTATCTTTTTCTCTACAAGATTCGCATACATCATTTCCTTGGATTCCTATTAAAGCCAATGAAGAGTTCAATCCTGTATGACCAAGCCTTAATCTAGTTATTATAATCTCTTCCTTCCTGTTTCTGCCACATATATTTTTATTCATTTCTGTTTTTTTATTTTATATAAATGTCTTCCCTTCTTGTCCTTATCCCATATTTCTTGCCACTCTTTCTTAATATTGGATGGAGCATAAGCCCCTTAACAGAAAAATATAATACTGCAGAGACTGAGTGTAACATGTCACCTGTATGGGGAGAGGTATCGGCATTGACTTTTCCTGAGGTCGAAATTGATCTGGAGATGTTAGAAAAGATAAGGGATTGGGAGGAAATGGGCATGATAACATCTAATGTAAAAAAGCATGTTCAGGGAAAATTTTATAGTAAGTGTAGAAATGTCAAAAAGATTAACAGCTAATCTATCCCAACAGAATCCGACTGACCCTCCTTTCCTTTGAATATGATACAACAGCATGAATATTTCATTTATCAAATCTTCTCTGGATGATCTTCGGGTAGCTAATGATGTTAATACTGACACTGAATCAGAACATATAACTACTCTGTCAGGTCTTATTTCCTCTACCCATGTTAAACCTATTATGATGGCAGTTATTTCTACAGAATATATAGATTAGCCGTTAATCTTTTTGACATTTCTACACTTACTACTGGAATATACACTCCTATTCCTGTAATTCCTGTCTGTATATATTTGTAGACTTTCATAAAATTTTCCCTGAACATGCTTTTTTACATTAGATGTTATCATGCCCATTTTCCCCCAATCCCTTATCTTTTCTAACATCTCCAGATCAATTTCGACCTCAGGAAAAGTCCATGCCAATACCTCTCCCCATACAGGTGACATATTACACTCAGTCTCTGCAGTATTATATTTTTCTTTTAAGGGGCTTATGCTCCATCCAAATCCCCTTTCTTTTTTGTTTACATATTCCCAGCAGTTATTTAATACCTCAGTAGCAAAGTGATTTCCAACATAACTCTTCATATATTTCCAGTATATCAGTGATAATTTTACTCTACGCAAATTCAGTGGCCTTTCATTTGCCTCAACCAAGCAAAGAAATTAGGAGACAGAGTCACTTAAATACACACAGCTGAATGAGACACATGTGAACCTAATAACACTAATTACAAGTTGAGTAAACTGGGCATGAGAGCACCATGAGGACCTCTAGAGGCCAAAACACAACACAAGCAAAATACTGACATCATGTGCTATGGAAAAAGTGTTTGGATGTCATGCACTGCATGAGGAATGACTTTTAAAGTGATTAAAAGTCATTTCTGAGCAAGCTATTTTATTTGATAAAAGATTATGAAGACAAACAGTTTTGTCTTTGGAATAATGTGCACTGATGAATTGTAAAAAAGACCAAAAAAGACCAAAATGAAATAAATCATGATTCAGAAATTGTCCTACAAACAGTTCCATGCACTGTTTAATCAGATTCCTGTCCCATTACACAGACTTACACAGAAACCTCATCAGTGTTTGTGTTTGTACAACACCTTTACATGTTATCACAAATAATTAAAATTATATATATATATATACACACACAGAAATCTGCATTACAGTGAGGCACTAATAATGGAAGTGACTGGGGCCAATCTGTAAACTTTAAAATACTCACTATTTCAAGGGCCTGGGTAGCTCAGTGAGTATTGACGCCGACTACCACCCCTGGAGTCGTGAGTTCAAATCCAGGGTGTGCTGAGTGACTCCAGCCTGGTCTCCTAAGCAACCAAATTGGCCCGGTTGCTAGGGAGGGTAGAGTCACATGGGGTAACCTCCTCATGCTCGCTCTCAATGGGACGCGTGGTATGTTGTGCGTGGATCGCGGAGAATAACATGAGCCTCCAGTGCTGTGAGTCTCCGTGGTGTCATGCACAGCAAGCCACATGATAAGATGCACGGATTGATGGTCTCAGAAACAGAGGCAATGGAGACTTGTCATCCGCCACCCGGCTTGAGGTGAGTAACCGTGCCACCACTAAGACCTACTAAAGTAGTGGGAATTGGGCATTCCAAAATAGCAGAAAAGAAATAAAATAAAATACTCACAAGATGTAAACAATATGCATGTTAACATGATTTTGACCTTTTCTGTGTAAAGTTATAGCCAATTTTACAACTTCATTGCCATGACGATGTAATGTCAACAAACCCTAAAATGACAATTTAAACAATTTACAGCTCAAATTATACATGAGCTTTAACAGAAGAATTAATGTAAGTGCTTTTATAAAATTATAATCTTATTTATGGCTTTAAACCCTCCAAAAATCATTCCCATTCACTTCCATTGTAAGTGCCTCACTGTTACGATTTTTGCTTCTTTTTAAAGAAAAGGAGGGACTTGGATTGTATTTTCCTTATTTTCTTTTAAGAAAAGTGTCTGCGAAAATGAATACATAAAATGTAAATGTAAACATGCCTCCCAATTCCCACATTGACATCAAGTGCATTAAAACATAACAGAAAATCTCTATGTATTATGCAAGGGCAGAACAATGCTGAGAAATGACAGTGTGTAAGTACAGAATGATTGACAGTGCAGTGAAGAGGAGATCTTGTATTTTTGCTTCTATGTCTGAATGAAAGTGAACAAAACAACACTCAAGTAAATGAACCACAGCTTGTGTTTGCTCACTAAGAGACAGAGAGAGAGATTGCACCCTTTCACTGCCTACGCGGTTTATTTTTGCTGTGTCTCTCTGAGTCAATGAGACACCCTTCTCACTCCCTCCTACACATTAACCCCCCCCCCATTTATCCATCCACCCTTCTCTCACACATTCTCATAAGCTTTGACGTCAGGGAGGGGTTGGGTCTCCAGTTTTTCAGCACCTCATGTGGCCCCGTCCACCACAAATACATCTTCTCTTTTTTACACTGCAGCCCCTTAGATGGGCTTGTTAAAACTCACAATTTCTGATTCATTCTGTCATTATAGGGATAGATAGATAATAAAATTTCTCTCATCATTTACTCACACTCATGCCATCCCAGATGTGTATGACGTTTTTTCTTCAGCAGAACACAAATGAAGATTTTTAGAAGAATATGTAAGCTCTGTAGGTCCTTACAATGCAAGTGAATGGTGACCAGACCTTTGTAGCACCAAAAATCACATAAAGGAAACATACAAATAATCCATATGACCCCAGTGGATAAATCTATATCTTCAGAAGCGATATGATAGGTGTGGGTGAGAAAAATGTAAGTCCTTTTTTACTCTAAATCTCTACTTTCACTTTAAATCTGAAAGCCACATGTGATGCCTGTTTAGTTTCACTTTCACATCTGAAAGTGAAAGTGAATGTGGAGATTTAGGGTAAAAAAAAGGGACTTAAATTTTAAACTGTTTCTCACCTACACCTATCATATCGCTTCTGAAGATATGGATTTAACCACTGGAGTCATAAGGATTACTTGTATGTTTCCTTTATGTGATATTTGGAGCTACAAAGGTCTGATCACCATTCACTCGCATTGTAAGGACCTAACGAGCTGAAATATTCTTCTAAAAATATTTGTTTGTGTTCTGCTGAAGAAAGAAAGTCATACACATCTGGGATGGCATGAGGGTGAGTAAATAATGAGAAAATTTTCATTCTTGGGTGAACTATGTCTTTAAAGATTATTTTTCTGCAAACTGAATGAAAGATTAGCTAACCACATAAGTCAAATAAATCAGTTGATCATCGTTCTTTTACATATTCTAACCACACCATATCAAAGAGTATTAGTGTCTTCACTATCATCTAGTAAAAACAAATTTTTACATTTTTACTGTAGCCGTTCCTTAGAGGAATAGTTTGCCCAACATTGAAAATGTTGTCTTCATTTAACTCACCCTCATGTTGTTTCAAGTCCAAACGATTTGTGAACTGTATTTCAATTCTTCTGAAGTCATACGATAGCTTATTGTGAGGAACAGATTTAAATTTAAGTTGTTATTCACCGATAATTTCCCCCTCTGCTGCAGCTCTGAAATCTCATTCACATAAGCACATATTTAAACTTGGCACATCGTAATTGGTTATGAAAAGCACAAGAAACTATGGGCCTCATTCATGAAAAATGAGTAGAACAATTTTTTTGTAAAAGCCATTCTGACGTAAATTGGTTAAAGGAACTTTATTAATTTACATACATAAGTAAATTAGCAACAAAAAACAAAAAGTGGTTGTTTTTATTAATTTAAGTTAAAACATTTTTGGATAATTCATTGAATTAAGTGTTGCCTTGCTTCCCTTTATACCTTAACAAGTACTGTTTATTCCCAACACTGCTTCAAAAATGTTTTCATGTTTTTCCTTAATGAATGAGTATGTGAACACAAATGATATTTGAGAGTTACAGTGGAGAAAAAAGTTTTCAGTGAATAATGACTTAAATTTCGGTCTGTTCTCCACACAAAGCTATCACATGGCTTTAGTGTCTAACCACTTTTGCAGCAGCCTTGGTTCCGGAAGTATTTTTCCTATACATTTTTTCCAAGTAGTTTTCATAAAATTCTTTATAAAAGAGTTCCTAGGTGAATCACAACTTTACAAACTTTGATTTGAAACAAAAAAAGTATTTGAAAATCGGACAAAAAGACAAAAGGTACAAGACTGTGTACTTAAAACCTATAATGAGGGAATGAACTACAATCCCATGAAGCATTGCAAATGATGTAATCGAAATAATGGAAATACATAAACTATTGATTTTAGGTTGTTGAATATAACAGAAACAATATGTTTAAAGTTTATTACAAAATATTTAGATTTATATAAATATATAAGTAGTTTGAATATGTAGAGAGACTGATTCGTTTGCTTTATTTGCAGAGGGTGGTCACTGCTGTGTTCGCTTGGTGCCACGATTCTCTGATGGATCATAGTTCTTGAATTCTGCTATTAAGCACGATTTTTTAATAATTAAGGTTGAAACA
Source organism: Myxocyprinus asiaticus (assembly GCF_019703515.2). Lineage (NCBI taxonomy): Eukaryota > Metazoa > Chordata > Actinopteri > Cypriniformes > Catostomidae > Myxocyprinus > Myxocyprinus asiaticus. The sequence goes on from NC_059378.1 coordinate 30,812,477, forward strand.
ATACTGACTGATGGCCTCAACAGAAGCATATACCATCGATTAACAACCTACAGTAGGAGCTCACGATAGGTCAGGTTAAAAAACAATTAATAATCAATTCCCCAATGAAAAAACAAATTTCCGGAACCCGACTGTTGTGCTCTATAGAATAAGTCGTATGGACTAATTTCATGATATTTTGTGAGGCATTTTTGTCATTTTTGGAGCTCAACAGTCCCATTACCCATTTACTTTCATTGTATGGTAAAGAGTACATAAGCATTCTGCTAAACATTTCCTTTTTTGTTCAAAAGAGAAAAGAAATCATATCGGCCATATGGCTTTGGAATAAAATGAGGGTGAGTAAATGATTACAGTATTTTATTTTTATTTTTGAGTGAACTATATGTGCTCATTAATCCAAATGTTAAAATCCACTGTAAAATCCACATAGTTCATGTTAAAGAACATCATAGAATTCTTATATTCACCTGCAATCTGTCTTTTTTATAACCCTAGGCTGACTTTGCTTGTGTGGTCACATGACACCATTCTAGCCAATCGGAGGCCCTCGTCCATGAGTGTTTGTTGCATGAGCTGGCGACTCCAGTTGACGAGGCCAGTGTTGTTGATGGGGGGGTTAGGGGATAAGGACGGGTGCAACTGAGGGCTGATATCTATCAAGACACACAGAATTACACAAACACAGACAATCAAATGACTTAAGTATCAGCAATGATGTTTTATCCTGGCATGAGTGTTAATTTTGGTATATGCTTTGCTATCTCCTACGCACTTGATCTGTAGATCTTAGTTGTGATCACATCATATGTGAGAAGTGATGCTTCATGGCCATGAGCATTGTGGCATTTGCAGTAAATGCGACACAGAATGGAAGACAATTATGGTTTGGAGGTACAATCAATGGATCAATGTTTATGAATTTTATTCATTTATTTTAAATGAATAAAAACAATTATTACCTTGTGTCAGACTATCAAAACTTTCTCCAGACAGGCTGTTGTCATCTGCTGTAGATCTGATGTCACTATTGACTACTGGATCTAAATCTGTTACCTGTAACAGGAAAAATCAAATACTTTTCTCAGGTTAGTGTTATAGTAGTTCTGCTCATAACTTTACATAACCATTACAGAAATCCTGCAAGCATTGATGCTCAAAGTGGCGACACACAATATTAAAGACTAAAGCGGTGTAAACTTTTGAAAAATGTTATAATTAATTTCAGTTATTAGTTTGTCTTATGAAATATGTTTAATATCTGTTTTGCAGCTTCTTCAGGGCAGTACTAAATTAAAAACAAATTGTGTAAATTTGGTCATTCAGAGGTCAAATATTTGTATATAATGAGCACTAAACTGTGTAATTGACTGTTGTCCCAGGCAAGTGATATTCTACATAGCTGTGCCAGTTTTATGTCTCTTGTATCACTCCATTCTCTTTCTTCTCACATAATAAACTTCATAACTTCTCAAATTTATTTACTTGATAAGAAGTGTTATAAGGGGGAGATCTGAAAAAAAGCTTGACAGAGTTATGTAAGACCTGATCACCCTGTCTGGGTGACCAGCTGACTGTACATTAGCCCTTATGTATAGAAAGATAGATAAACAGACAAGACTAATAGATACTTACAGATAAATAATAAGCCTACATATTGTATGTACATTCATGCATATCTTGACGTACTTACATCATGCCTGATTCTCTTCTGAGCAGTACAGTCAACAGAGGCAGTACAATCATCTAAGAATCTCCTTTGATAATAATATAACATAAACTAATATAAGTTTGATATGACATAAAATCTCAACTCATTTATGTGCAAAACAAATAATTTTAGAACTGCTTAAAGAGCAATATGTAACATTGTCATCAAGCATTTAAAATGGGTACTGCAGTCCAAATTCAAAATATTGGAGAGAGTTGTCTCCCCTGCCCACTCCTCCCCAGACTCAAAGCTCACGCGGGTTGCCAAGTGGAGGACACGCAACAGGAACGAGCAAACTGCAATGGCAAGTGACGAGCCTTACTCTTACAAGTTGATCAGCTAATGTATACATATGTAATGTTTTTATTGTTTGAAAATTATAAACCAGCATGTGGATTTTTTATAACTCTGTCAATGTTAGCTAGATGTATTGCTGGCTTCCACGGCTGCAGCACAATAAGTTTGCCCACTAACTTGTTTCAAATCTGGCAACCCGGGGTGACGAAATACTATTGGGAAATGGGCAGTGGGCGGGATCACACAGGCCAAAACACAAACAGAAATTCCGGCCCAGAACGGACATTTCAAAGTAGAATATACTGGCTGTAACACTGTTTTCGGAGAAGCCAATATTTCAACTTGGCGTGTTTCCTAAATCTCTGATAACATATTATGATAATTGTATGCTTTAGTACAGTAAATATATTACATATTGCACCTTAAAATCATACTCTTTCTATTAAATTTTCAAATTCGAAAGCACATACAAATTCATAAATACATAACCCAATCAAAATGAAAAACTGAAATGAATTTTAAATTTAAATAGTAGTTTCTGACCTGTTTTGTTTAAATGTTGAAGTGTAGGCACATTCTCTCGCCACTTGTCGTGCTAATGAGAACAGTTCAACCCGGCGTAACAAAAGTGCGTTGTCACGGATGCAGAATTGGGCCGCTGCCTCATTGATGAGCATCTGAAAGTGGAAATATGAGCATCAAGTCTTAAATATGGAAGTTACTTAAGACAATAAACTTTATTTTGACTGATAGTCATTACCTAAGCTCCGTGAAAGTCATTAAAATTGCATAGTGAGCAACCCCTTAAACTCTATGGACTCGTGGGCAGAGCCAGAAGCGTGCTATCAGTTTACGCTTAAATTGTAGGGTAAAAAAGGCACTCATATGTGGTACTATTTGAAAGCTTAGAATCTGAACTTTTCATTGAATGCCATTACTTTTGCATTTATGTTACATAAAATAACAATATAAAGCCTTAAAAATCCAATCGCCAATAAGCGCCACACAGAGGTGATGAGGTAGAAATATGAGTATGATTATAAATATTTTTTACATAGCACTTAAATAGGCAAGTCATACATCAAATGAAAGCGCTTATTCTCAGAAATGTGACTGTATAGTTTATGTTGTTGCCCTAACATCACAGTTGGACTCATTATCAAAAAAGCACAAAGTTGAATATGATCTCTATAAGACAACAAAGACAAATGTCTCATGTCTGCGCTTATTAGGGATGTCCCGATACCATTTTTTTTTAGAACAAGTACGAGTACCAATACTTAATTTTTGGTACTTGACGATACTGAGTCTGATACCTGTTTTTTTGTTTTATTTTTTCTGAACTCCATATTAACAGTTTATTTAAATTTTATTATCAAAATGGTGTTTAAATAAATGAATTAATTAAAACTTTAATCAAATGAAAATATAACATTTAATTTTCAACATAATCAAATGCATTATTTTGAATCAAATGAAGTACTTATACTGTATAAGGAACCTCACAGCACAATCCAAAATAATGCATTGGAGTTATATTTTGTCAAAATTAGATATTTATCTCATTAAATCACAGCTTTTGCAATTATATAGTCTCACTAGGACACAACATGATTTTAATTTGTGCACTGAATGTTTACGTAATGACATTCGTACGTCAGATTTTTATGAGCATGAGTATGAGAATATGAGCGCGGTATCGGACCCGATTCTGATACCAGTATTGTATCGGGACATCCTTAGCACTTATTACTGCTTCATATACACTACCAGTCAAAAGTTTTGAAACACTTACTCATTCTTTATTATAATTTATAATAATACTATTATAAAATAGTAAAGTCATCAAAACTATGGAATAACATAAATGGAACTATGGGAATTATGTTGTGACTAAACAAAATCCAAAATAAATCAAAACTGTGTTATATTTTAGCATCTTCAAAGTAGTCACCCTTTGCCTAGAATTTGCAGACATGTACTCTTGACATTTTCTCAACCAACTTCTTGAGGTATCACCCTGGGATGCTTTTTAAATAGTATTGAAGGAGTTCCCATCTATGTTGGGCACTTATTGGCTGCTTTTCTTTATTATTTGGTCCAAGTCCTCAATTTCAAAATCTTTTTATTTATTTATTTATTTATTTTTTATTACATTTTAGTTTTATAATGAAATAAATTAATATGGTGGCACAATTAAATTTTTGTCTACAAAACTAATTTCAAACATTTAAGCATATGCCTTCAGATCAAAAGATTTTTAAGATCATGACAAGATCATCACAGTCAAGTGTTTCAAAACTTTTGACCGGTAATGTATACAGGGTTGGGAGGGTTACTTTTGAAATGTATTCCACTACAGATTACAGAATACACGCTGTAAAATGTCATTTGTAACGTATTCCATTAGATTACTCAAGGTCAGTAATGTATTCTAAATACTTAGATTTTTTGACTTGTTTTGACTATAAAAACTCTGCCAGTACAGTAAGACAAAATACACAAGTTAAAAATACATTCTCTGAAAAACCTAAATATCTTATGCAGTGTTGTTTCTAAAACAAGATAAATCAAATTGATCGTTTTAAGGATTTTTTGATATTTTTACAGGAAAACAATAAAAAAAAATATTATCAAGAATATGATTTTTGCCCTAATATTAAAGGTCTTACTAGAAAAAAAGAAATTATGATCCAATGTGAATTTTCTTGATAAAAAAAATGTGATCGTGCCTGGTAACGTACATGTAAAATGGCTAGAAATAGCATTTTAGCTTTGCGTAAAGCTGAACAGAAGGTTTATTTCTATTTCTTATGCTCCAAACTTACTTCAAACTTACTTCTCTGTCTGCTCATATGAATGTAGCACATCATAAGAAGGTGTTTCACAGCTGTTCAAATGCACTTTGGATCGCATCATTTATATGTATAAATGTTTTCCATCTGAAAGGACTAAATATTAAATTGAACAAATGACAATAAAATGCAAAGTAATCTCTTCAGTAATCAAAATACTTTTTGAATGTAACTGTATTCTAATTACCAATGATTTAAATTGTAACTGTAGTGGAATACAGTTACTTATATTTTGTATTTTAAATACGTAATCCCGTTACATGTATTCCGTTACTCCCCAACCCTGAGTGTATATATATCAACTCTTACCGTAGGCTGTTTTCTTTTAAATGAGCCATTGTTTTCTTGTCTGTGAGCTTTCTTGATTAAATAATCCAATGTTACATCTCAGATGTCCAGACATTTTTTTTTTTTTTGCAGTCCAAAAGAAAAAGCATAATAAACAAATATTTGGCAAAGTATGTTGTCAATTATTGATGATGAAATGTTCTGGATCTCAGATGAGCAGAGGATCTCTGATTTCCAATGACCCCTAGACTGAGCTTCTAGTCCATTCATAAGCCAATATATTTGACGAAACAGTGAGGAACATGAAGCCATCCAAAATTTAGAGTGACTTTCTGCGACTTTTTGTTTTTTTCAATTAGTCCACTGCATATGTGTAAGGTGAGCTTTTACAACAACATCTTGTTTTCTGGAAAGACGTAACATTATTGTATTACACTATGAATTCTCAGAGCTGCTGTCAAGTCTTTACAGTTTATTGTAGAATTTACAGTAAAACATACAGGAAAAATCAGAGCTGTAGCCTTGTGGGCATATGCTCTGACAAATGGGGCAGTAGCATCCCGGGTGACCCGAGCTGATCCCCCTCTTCTCTCCAGTCATTTCGTGTGTCTCTCTCAACTAACCTATAGTGGCACCATCATTGAATGGATTAAACTAAACCAACGCTGGTGTGGCTTAATGGTTAAAAATGGGCTAGTCCCTGAAAGGTTGTAGATTCAAATCCTTCAAGGGTGCTAGAGACTGCAAAAATCACTGCCACAATGCTAGAGTTTTGGCCAGGCGAAATCAGGGGATTTTATCCGCTTTTCTCCCCAATTTGGAATGTCCAATTCCCAATGCGCACAAAGTCCTCATGGTGGCGTAGTGACTCGCCTCAATCCGGGTGGCGGAGGATGAATCTCAGTTGCCTCTGTGTATGAGACCATCAATCCACGCATCTTATCACGTGGCTTGTTGAGCGCGTTACCGTGGAGACATAGCGCGTGTGGAGGCTTCCCGCTATTCTCCGCGGCATCCACGCACAACTCACCATTCGCCCCACCAAGAGTGAGAACCACACATTATAGTGACCATGAGGAGGTTACTCCATGAGACTCTACCCTCCCTAGCAACCGGGCCAATTTTGTTGCTTAGGAGACCTGGCTGGAGTCACTTAGCACACCCTGGATTTGAACTCGCAACTCCATTGGTGCTAGTCAGCGTCAATACTCGCTGAGCTACCCAGTCCCCCCCCACTCCTGATGTATTCTTGATCTGTAAACCCTTGGCCAATTGTCACTGTACAGATACTGGAAGATGATCACTACAACTAAAGTTTATTTTCTCTTTAACATACCTCATGATGGGTGAGCTGCTTCCTTTCCCTCCTCTTGGAGTCAAAGCGGCCATAGATCAGGCTGTACTTGCGTATCTCCTCCTCTTTGCTCTTGTCATGAGGTTCCAAGTTGAAAATGTGTCCCACCGTCTTTGCCATTCTCTTTTTGAGTCTTAGTAGAGTCTTCAACTCAGTTTGATCAGCTTGAGGCAAGGTTTTCAGAAGTCTATCAACACTTCCCTCCACTGCTTTAATGGTCTTTAGGTCCAACTGACCTCCAAGCCATGGAGAGGTCATAGTAGAGGAGGATGAAGAAGAAGTAGGTGTCGAAGGACCCAGAAGATTTGAATAACCAGTGAAAGTTAGAGGGGAACTGGGCTGGTCATCATCCAACCCATCATCTTCATACATGTCAGAGCTGAGCCAGTGAGGGTCCATGGGGAACAGTTTGTCTCTGTACAGATGGTCTTGGGCCATTGGAGATGCCTGTGAGCAGGGGCTCTTAGGACTGTTGACATCTCGCAGGAGTGTAAGGTAAGACCCCTGTTCCTCTCTATCACACTGAGAACCTGGTTGCCCATTGCTCAGTGTTTTTCTTGAATCCATAATCCCTGAGCCCGCAGCATTGGTGCTGTCGATCCTGAGAAGGGAAATTCCACAAGGGGCCACAATGGTGCCCAGAGGTTGGTTGAATAGAGTAGGGTTGGCTGCCCAGTCGTGAAGAGCCTTCTGCAAACGGCGCACATGCAGGGGTTTCGTTGCCATCCCAACTAGCGCCATGATCTCTAGAAATTCCTCCTCCCCAGCCTCACAGAGCTGTTGAACATCATCGCCACCCTGCTGGATGAAGGTGTCATAGTACATCAGTAGTTTGGCCTGCTGTAAAACTCGATAGAGCTGCAGCTCACCTAGTGTCCGTGGCAGTGACATCCTGCTGTTCTGCTGCAACAGGATTGCCACAAGCAGTTCCATTAGTAATATTGAAATAATGAAAATATAGAAACAAGTAAACAAACTGTGATCGATGAAATCAGGCATAAACATGTTATTGCTGTTTTAACAGAAAATATAATAATTCTTGAATACATAACAAACAGCTGTCAATTAGCTAAGCAATGGACATGCTAGCTTTACTGTAGGAAATTTATTCATCTGACATTTAACATACAGGCGCAATAGAAATGTTTTTATTTGGTGTCTCTATTTACTGCAGTGTTGGAGAACCTTAGGACCGGGATTGGGAAACACTGGTATAGATTAGTTCACCAATCTCCTAACGGCAAATGTCTTTTCTGCAGCAGCAATAGAAAGTATCTGTTTGCAGGTATTAATTAGGTGGTTCCACTAGCTTCTAATTAGTATTCACATAACTGGTCCTTCAATTACCTTAGTAGGTATTTGTTTAATAGGCACATGGCACTGCTGTGAAATGTTAACTTTCTGTATTTTTCCATAATGACATATTTTTAATGACAAGCTTAACGTAACTCAAGTTTGGATAACTTCATTCGTAGAACTTAAGCCAGGGCCACCAATCGATATTTTTTTTTTTTTTATTGAATTAATTACATTACTAAAATTAATCACAATTAATCACATATTACATTATTTACTAAGAAAGGCCCCCAAATAAAGACAATTCAATATATAATAATAAGAATAACAGGCACTTTCATGTAAAAAACTTACAGTTCACTTACAGGGATACTTCACTCAGGAGCAACTTTGAGTTTTGTTCCTGGTCACAGTGGTAATAATTCATGGATCACCCCTTCTGTGGTTCAAACATATGACCTTTCAGTTATCAGTCTAGCTCTTTAACCACTAAGCCATTCCCTCCATGCTAAGCTACCTGGGACTTTAAAATACCCAATAAAATCCCAGTGATAGTTGGATTTGGTGACTTGACAGGCTGACTTCATATGCTTTACATTAAAAAGGTGGCTACAGATGTATAATCCTTAGACAGCAATTGGGATAATGCAATAAAAACAATGCTTATGAGGATCACTATAAACAGATTATTATTTATTTTCAGGCTGGCTTGTTCTTGAGTCCATTGTTTAAAAATATTTAGCAGCTGTCCAGTGATTTTCAAACAGTGTTCCTCATTTTCAATAAAGTTATTGTATGTTTAGCTGTCATCATTTTCTGAAGTGCCATTTTTCTGTTTTTGTTATGAATGCACCAAGTACTCTTTGTTCTCTGTGGAAGTCTATTATTATTCCTTAGAAACTCACACATCAAAGTGCTGTCTGTTAGGACCCTGATGAAAAATATGGCTAAAGATCTTCAGTCTTTTGAGATTGTTGCTTTATTTGGTCTATAAAACTCTGTCCCATTGGCATTTCATTATCCACTTGTATTAACTTTCACTCCTTTTTCCCATGATTTAGCCAAGACATAAGTAAATGTTCTTCCACACTGAAACCCTGCTTCAAAACTTGTGGGAAAAGACTGAAGTCTAGGGGGTGCATATCTAAATGTCTGTTTTCATATTTTTCATTTTTACATTTTCTGTATAAATATCTTCAGTCTCCATAGAGTAGATGTTTTCTCACAACTTTAAAGCCTGAAGCAACCTTTTGAAAATGTAACTAAAGTCATTTAATTTTACAATTCTACTATTTTAAATTATTCTACTAATTCTACTATTTTTTAATTATATGAGACTAAGGTGTTGATGTGTCACCAATAAA